>NC_134275.1:63504712-63597212 GCF_031893055.1 Leptodactylus fuscus
TATTTCTATACTGTATAGGTGTGAACTATGCACTGAAACTAGAAAATGACACAGAAAAATAGATTTTTTTTTCAATATTCTTCTTCCACGAGTTATTAGGAACAAAGTCTTTGTTGTGCAAATTTAATTTGCTTTAAACTGCCAGGCTATAATATCAATTACAACAATGATAGGACTTTAACCATGTCATGACCAAGCCTTTTAACTTGGTTCACTACCAACGCATTTTCAGATTTTTGGTTTTGTTTTGATAATTCTTTTTTTTTTTTTTAATTAATACGTAGAACTTATTTATATAAGTTTAATTGTTCCATTTTTTAAAATATTCAGATAAATGTGAAAAAAATTGGGGCAAATCTGTTTTTATTATTTTTTGTATCTTCCTAACAACTACTCATGGTATCAGTCCTCATTGAAACACCTTTTTGGTCACCTATAGTTTTCTTATTCCTTTTTCTTTCACCTCTCCATGACATTTAGTTTTTGTAGGAAACCTTATGTGTTGTGAATCGTTGAGAGCCTACCAGACTAATGTTGAGAGGGAACCAAAAGGGAAGCCATGCTGGGGCCAAGATACAGTGGGGTACTATGCTGGGGACCAAGAATGAAAGGGAGAAGATGCCCGCCATAACACTGAAAATTAAAGGAGGTCACATGAGTATGGCTATGTCTTTAGGTTTATGAGTGATATGTTGATCTGATGCCAAACATAAAATATATGATATAAAATATCTTTTCTGATTCTATAATATTCTAGAAAAGCATTCATATTGCAAGGTGGCCTGCATAGGCAATCTCCTTATGGAGATACCGTACCCCTTCTGACCCATATCTATGACCATTGGCTTAGCCAAACCAACCAAACGAGATGACAGTGGATGGATCTCTCTTCCTTTTTGAAGATAAGTTCTGGTTTGACTTTAATCCCAGGCAGTGTTCTCTAAATTATAAAAGCATTGATCTATAGGGATCTACTTTCCAAAAGTACTCCATCATGGAGTACTTATTTGCATGTTCCTTTCCCGGAATTTCTAGTAGAGCATTTATGGTCTGTTAGACTCTACATGCTGCAAGGGTTTCAAGCCTGGTTCCAACCCCTGTGTCACAAGATCGAACCTAGCAATCTGACCCAAGTTGCTTCACCCTTTCTTCCTTCTCCAGTCTTACGGGTAGTTACATTTGCTTTGGATCTGGCATACTATAGTAAAGAAGACCAATGACATTGACTGTGAATACTTTTTCAAAGGAAGCAGATAGTCACATGCTGCAGTTCAGTAGCAATGGCAAATTTGATGAAAAGACAGAATAAATTGCTCTAAACATCAGGATCTAATGGGACTGCCCATCTCGGAGCTCAAAGTTTCTTGGACTTTATGTTTCATTATTGGTCATACTTATGGCGCAGCATCATCAGCTTTGCTCTTCATACATTAACCTTGTTGTGATATCCCAATTGGGTCCAATAGTAATGAGATGTGAAGCAGGGTTTCTAGGTCACATTAAATAGATTTATGTCCATCTGCCATAAAGGTGAGCAAGATTCACTTGGGAGTCAATTCCCTCAGACTATTAGAAGTTCTGGAAAACCCAATTAGCCACTCCAAAGAGAATATATTATAAGGTAACATTGAGTCTAGCCTATAAACCGGAGATAGATGCTTTAATGCACACCCATAGGAGCTTCAACAAAATAACATGTTATGAGATGCAATTAATTAAATGAGTTGATAGAAGTTGATATGATGTGTATGCCAAATTAGATTAACAGTAGCGGAAAAGTCAAGCCTCGGCGGTGCACTTACATATAACAACTTATCTACCATTCAGCTGTATATTTGCAGGACAGAACTTTTCTTGGCACTGGATGATACAAGCAATCCTGTATTTTTCTCAGAATCATGATTGATTGAAAAAAGCAGATATATATTACAATATAAAGATGTCAGTTAATGCCTTAGTCTACGTAGGCTGGTACAACAACCTGTATAGGTCATATCGCAGAAATCCGACAGTGCGGCCCCTGGTCAGTCTGCTGTTGCAGCATTCGAGTGCTGCAGACTCTTTAGTACTTACCAAGCACATGTGCAGCACATTTGTACAGTGGCTTTGCTTGGTATTGCAGCTTAGCCATTTCCTTGAATGGGACTAAGATGTGATCAGGTAATGTGACTGATGAACATGGCGTCACATGGCCTGTGAAGTTACTGCTTCAAACAGCCGAGCATCAAGGGTCCTGTGTAGGGATGGGTGAACCAATTAATTTAGAACCAGATTCGACCCAAAATTTACAAAAGCTTTTGAGTTCACCAAACACAAAAATTTTGAGTTTGGCCCCCTTGAAACAGTGGATGTGATTGGGCCTCATTGGTTACATCAGGCCCAATCAGTTCATGGCCTCATGGAAGCCTAAAAAGGATGTCAGGGGCTGCCACAAAGATGCCTTCCCTGGGTCTCCTCTTTTCATCTGGAAAACATATTTCATGAGCTTCACCCATCTCTAGTCCTGGGCGTTGAACCCCACAAATTTTTAATTGAGTCAATAATTAAAAAGTCCCAGACATGGTCTCATAATAAACATCTATCCATAGGCTATGGATTGTGGTAAAAAGGGTTAGGTCCACAGACTAGACGAGTATTGTCCCAACTGGCACCGCAATAAATCATTAAAACATCAGTCACACATACACATGAATACACAT
Source organism: Leptodactylus fuscus (assembly GCF_031893055.1). NCBI lineage: Eukaryota > Metazoa > Chordata > Amphibia > Anura > Leptodactylidae > Leptodactylus > Leptodactylus fuscus. The sequence continues at coordinate 63,507,412 of NC_134275.1, forward strand.
ACTTGTGTATAGCACTCAGCAATGTCCATCCGTTCCATAGACTTTATATGGAAGGACAGCATGTATGACTAAGACATATAGCCCCTTTCTTGGGATCAATTGTGTGTAGTGGGACCTCTGGCCACCAAATGAGTCACCTATTTTGTGGATGGGTAGAAAATGTTGTTTATGGGACACCCTCTATAACCTCATAACTTCCACTGTTCCCCTTTTCATTACTTTGTTGTATTGAGATGGGTGGCCTACTGGATCCCAATGATTTAATCTCAATACCAATGATTATGGCAATGTGTGCCCAGTGATCAGGCGAAGAGGCCACCTTGGAAGGCGTTGTCTAACTTAGCCAATAAAGTACACATATACAATTCATTGTAGTGTACGATCTCCCCTTTCAACTTCCAATTCTGTTTGGTTTATTCTTCCCAGACCACCATGACCAATTTTTTTTTTAATAGCCCTTTAATATAACTATACCCATCCTTCCAATATGTATTTAAAGGCATTTTTTCCCGTAACAGTTTTCCCATCCTATTCCTCAATGTGATGCGCTATGACCTGTAAAATAGAATTTTCTATAAGGTATTAATATACACAAACGTTCTGGGTTAAGCGTCTTCTGCTACATTTTTGATAGGAACACCTTGATCTGTCTTTCTGTTGGAGGTATTCCATGACCTTTTCCAAGGACGGGTCCAGTGTTACAAATAAAAGTGAAATTCAGCAAATTCAACCTGACATTAAAGTTGACTCATCTGAATTCTATCAACTCATTATGTATAAGTAAATAATACATTAAATCTCAATAAAACTGGGAGTTTACTACTTTTACTCCTGGCAATACATTTGTTCAGAATACACTAGTAGCTCAGCATGTTGGCGTGATGGCAGATCTACATCAAAGAGAATATATAATACCGCACAAGCGAAGGATACCTACTAACTTTTTTATGCTTGAATAAAGCTGTGAAATTGCCTTATGGTGTGCGGGAGCTAAATTGGGTTAACATGTTTTCAATGCACATTTGTACTTGTTTACAAGCATTTACATAATCGGGTCAAGGTAATGAGAGCGTTCGCTATTGCACTTGATAAACTTTACCTATTATAGTGCTGAAGATAAACTTTTTGAATCTAGGATTTTACTTTTTTAGAACACATCGAAAGACGGTAAAATCTGAAAATGGAATTTTTGTTCATCATTAGAAAAATTTTCACTTAAAATAAGATGAAAGAGCGGTGACTATTACAGTAAGTTGGGACCCCATGCAGTCTTTTTGTACATGAAAAGCTGATACTGTAGTTACTCCATAAAAGCAACACATCATTTTTTTATTTTTCTAATCCGTTTGATCTTATCTTGTTTTATCTGATCTTATCTTAAATATCTTCTTTTAGATTTTTTAATATTATTTTTTGTATCCATTATTATATGGGACAGCCATCTTGCCCGAGCAGATGATCTGTTCCGTTAATGGGGGTTCAAAGATCTGCTTTACAGCAGCCACAGTTATTTCATTTTCCTGTGCAAAAGTAGTTAAGAAGAAGACATAGATTAGCCCATTCCTCATCCTCCTCCACCATTACTCCCAGATTATTTTTGAATGGGACTTTAGTGGCTAGTACGGCTATCTGCAGCCATATCAGTTGTAGATTGTAGATTTCACCACTGTCCAGCTTATCTTACCATTTTACCAAGAGTTACATGGAACAAAATATCACTTTAAGCAAAATTAACAGAATTGTGATTGTAGCTCTGTATGATCAAGTTGTAACCCAGGATTACTACTGTTAGTACTAGTAGCACTGTTACTCAATATTAGCTGTCAATTCTATGTTATCTGTATAAAAACCCTAATATAGTCCAGTTTTTCAACATACACACAAAACATGAGACAAGTATTATTGTGCTATTGTGTAATCTTTCTATTACACAATGGCTACTGCAAGTCAAATGGAGTCATATCAGCCATGCTTTAGCTATCATTACTTCACATTTCCTTTTACTATTTGCTAGAAATCTCCCTAATTCAATTATCTGTTTAATTTTAAGTTAATAAATGTTTAATTTTTGTAACTTGATTTTCCCCTTTTCAATATTTAATGCACATGGAATGCGATAAACATATTCTATGTTATAATATTAAAAGTTGGCTTGATCGTTCTTCTTTTCTAGCTCAATAGAGAAAATTAAAAGCTTTTCTTCCTTCCTTTAACCCCTTCCCGACATGCGCCGTAATAGTACGGCGCGTGTCGGGTCTGTAACTATGGCGACCGCCCGGGAGCCGGGCGGCCGTCATAGCCGCCGGGTGTCTACTGCTTTAAGCAGTAGACAACCGGCTCTAATGCCTCCGATCGGTCCCCGGACCGATTGGAGGCATTAACCCCTCCGGCGCTGCTGTCAAAGGCGCCGGAGGCGCCATCTTCCCGGCGGCGCATGGGCGCCGCCATTTTGGCAGGGATCGCCGGCTCCTGGAGCATTCTCCAGGGCCGACCCCCCGTTGCCATGACAGCCGGGAGCCTTGTTAAGGGCTCCCAGCCAGTCTGCAAATTCTCTCTTTTGCAGGCTGGTGTATACAGCCTGCAAAAGAGATGATGCTTTTTTGCAATGCATTGCAATGCATTAGCATTGTAATGCATTGCATTAGTGATCAGACCCCCTGGGGTTCAACACCCCTAGGGGGTCTAATAAATGCAAAAAAAAAATAAAAAAAAAGTAAAAAAAAAATATAAAAAAATATAAAAAGTATTAAAAGTTCAAATCACCCCCCTTTCCCTAGAACAGATATAAAAGTAGTTAAAAACTGTGAAACATATACATGTTAGGTATCCCCGCGTCCAAAATCGCCCGCTCTACAAATCTATACAAATATTTTTCCTGTTTGGTAAACGGCGTAGCAGGAAAAATAGTCAAAAGTGCCAAACCGCCGTTTTTTCACTGTTTTAATTCTGCTAAAAATTTGAATAAAAAGTGATCAAAGCAATAACATTTCCCGAAAATGGTAGAACTAAAAAGTACACCCGGCCCCGCAAAAAAAGACGCCCTATGCATCCCCGTACACTGACGTATAAAAAAAGTTACGGCCGTCGGAATATGGCGACTTTTAGAAAAAAAATTTTTTAACACTGTTTTGGAATTTTTTTTAGGGGTCAAAATGTAAATAAAACCATATAAATTTGGTATCCCTGGAACCGTACCGAAACACAGAATACAGGGGACATGTCATTTTGGCTGCACAGTGAACTCCGTAAAACCAAAGCCCGTAAGAAAGTCGCAGAAATGCATTTTTTCTTCAAATCCACCCCATTCTGAATTTTTTTCCTGCTTCCCAGTACATTATATAGAATAATTAATGGTGGCATCATGAAGAAAAAATTGTCCCGCAAAAATTAAGACCTCATATGACTCTGGGAGCGGAGAAATAAAAAAGTTATGGGGTTTAGAAGGAGGGGAGTCAAAAACGAAAAACGAAAATCAAAAAATGCCATCGGCGGGAAGGGGTTAAAGAGGTTGTGCCGTGAAGGACACTTATCCCCCTATCTACAGGACAGACGATGTGTCTGATTACTGGGGATCCGACCACCTGCGATCAAGAGAACAGGGGACCAAAATTCCCCCTAAGGCTCAGGCCCCACGGGCCGTCGCACTGCAATAAAGCGTTGTGGGAAAAACCGCAGCGGCAACGCATCTTGGTTCTTCCTGCAACGCTTTTAAACAGAAAGTTTGTGGAGTTTTCTCTGTGTAATTTCTGTTACAATTATACCTATGAGGAAATCGCCGGTGTTTTCGTAGGTATAATTGACATGCTGCAATTTCTAAAAACGCGGCTTGTCCACACAGCGGTTTTTACTGCAAAGTTGGCATAGGATTCGCTAGAATCCCATCTACTTTGCCAATACTGTAAAAGGGTGCAATTTTGTGGGCCCCAGTCTAAAGCCTCCTTCTAAATGTGGTACTGGTGCGCTAGTGTGACTGGAGCTCCATTCACCTCTACAGGACTGCAGGCGTTGCTGGAGGTTACGATCCTGACAGCCTCATAGCACTGAATGGAGAATTGGTGAAGCAAGTGCACTGGTGTTCCATTCACAAAATGGCTTTGGGGGACTTTTGCTGGGAGGACCTTGTGGTGGGCTGGACCCCAGGGATTGGATACATATCTCCTATCCTCTGGGTAGGTAATAAGTTGGCACTTATTAATAGATACTAGAGATGAGCGAGTAGTACTCGATCGAGTAGTTATTCGATCGAATTCTACGGTATTCGAAATACTCGTACTCGATCGAGTACCACTCGCTATTCGAATGGAAAAGATTGGCCGAATGCTATAGAGTCGGCCAATCAACGCTGGTTCTTCTCCTACCTTTAGAAGTCTTCTCCGTGCAGCTTCCCCGCGGCGTCTTCCGGCTCTTCATTCACTCTGCCAGGCATCGGGCCTGGGCAGAGCCGACTGCGCATGTCCATTTGTAGTGCGGGCATGCGCAGTTGGCTCTGCCCAGGCCCGATGCCTGGCAGAGTGAATGAAGAGCTGGAAGATGCCGCGGGGACGCTGCACGGAGAAGACTGCTCGGAGGATCCAGCCCGACCCTCAATCGTGGACTTGGTAAGTATAATTTGATCGACTGTATAGCATTCGGCCAATCAATGCTGGTTCTGCATCGAACTTTTCCATTCGAATAGCGAGTGGTACTCGATCGAGTACGAGTATTTCGAATACCGTAGTATTTGATCAAGTACTACTTGCTCATCTCTACCCTTCACAAATAACCCCAGCTTCAAAAATAACAATGCAACTCATTTTTATGACTCCTGTGGGCTCCCGGGTCACAAGCTCCTGGTAATTTCAACCTGTTTCCATTATTGTACATTTTTCCTGTGCTGATTTTGTTTATGAAATGATGTGAATCCTTTTAGCGGTGACTTGTCCTCTTTAAATGCTCAACGCTGTAAAGGTAATTCCTTAATTATTTTAATGGAACTTCAGCTGCTGAGCAATTATTGCCATTAATTTAAATTAAGAGTCCTTTCACCCCAGAGCTGCACTCTCTAGGATTCTTCTCCTACTTTAATCATCAATCAGAAGAAACAACCTCCTCTAATTCTGTTGACCTCCCGCTATTTTTGTTTGCAGTAACAGGAAATGAAAAAGTCATAGAACAAAAATGACTGGAGTTCTAAAGTTTCTTTCAGACAATTTTATTTTCACTTATATTTCATATACACAGGGGCGTAACTACTGGGGTAGTAGTGGTAGCGGCTGCCACAGGACCCGGGACACTAGAGGGCCCGGCGGCAGCCGCTACCACTGCAGATTTTTTTTTTTAATAGGCCGTTACCTGCCAGCCAGTAATGGGCCCGATTTACTTACTGATACTGGCTCCTACTTATCGCCGCTGGCGGTTCCCCTTCTGCAGAGGCGGCTGTGAGCAGGAACCGAGATCAGTAATCGCGGGACCGCAAATCCCAAAAACACTATCATTATACTCTTTTCAGTTTCCTGAGTATAATGATCGGAGGCCCGGGGGTGGGAGGGAACATAAAAAACACTGTTACTTACCTGTCTTGGCTCCAGAAACTTCAGGTCTACTTATGTGATATCCCAGAAGTCAAGTGGGCCGCCACTCAAATGATGTCTCTTCCATCATTAAAAATGGCTGACATCAGCATTAGTGCACCAGAGGCCAGGAGAATAACTGTGTTTTTTATGTTTGTATCCTCCCCTTGGTCTGAAAAGACCCTAGAGCATAATAATTGCTCATGAGTGGTCCACAATGGGGCATAATACTGTGTGCAATGGCCACTATGGGACATAATACTGTGTGCAGGGGACACTATGGGGTATAATACTGTGTGCAGGGGACACTATGGAGCATAATACTGTGTGCAGGGGACACTATGGGGTATAATACTGTGTGCAATGGCCACTATGGGACATAATACTGTGTGCAAGGGTCACTATGGGGTATAATACTGTGTGCAGGGGCCATGGGGTATAATACTGAGTGCAGGGGCCACTATGGGGCATAATACTGTGTGCAGGGGACACTATGGGGCATAACACTGAGTGCAAGTGCATTATTTCACAGCTGGTTAGCCACTGGCAATTCTGCCACTGTCAAGCCACTACAACGGCACCATGGGTGGCCTCAACAAAGGCAAATAATTTCACAGAGTGAAGGGCAGACCTATAGGTGTACAGTGACATACTTCTGGACATATATTCCATACGCTTCCCTTTACTTCTTCCTGTAAGTTACCATAGTCAGCAGCCGCTCACTATTTCCTTTTGTGTTGTCAACACAGATATCTGAGAATGAATGTGTCTGCTCTACGCTATGTAACTAATTACATTTAACGAACGATCACTTACCAAAAGAGGAAGGAAAATGTGTAAACCGAGGCCGCTAAAGTGTTCAGTCTGTATATAATGGTGTAATATTGTCAAGCAATCTTATGTTTGAAGACGTCCTTACTGCAATTTCTGAATAATTAAATATGCATTTTTTCAGATACTAATCTTCGGAAAAGTATCTCTGTGACCGAACATCAACAAGAAAAGCAATTCCTGCCACTCCAAAGGAAGCCATAAAATATTTATTATTGAACATTAATGAATATAATAGCACATCAGTGGTGCCTGGAATAAGCAATAAAATATTGAAGTGGCAGAGCCGGTCTAATGAAGACTTCTAATTGATATTGGTTTTAATTTATTGTAGCCGTTTCATGTTCTACTTGTTAATGGATTTAAACAATTGTATATTTGGTACATTAAGGCTTTAGGACATATTCCCAATATTCTCCCTTTTAAATTGAACAAAAGAAAACACATTGATTCCCTGAACACGCTGGTTATTCATCAGTGGGCTGCTAATGCATTTTATCGGGTCAGCAATTTATTTTTCCATACAGTAAAAAATAAAATACTTGGCACTTATAAAGGCGAAACACATAAAATATTACACTAGTCACTAGAAAATGAGCACTTTTGTTCAGAGGTAGAACTTGAAGTTCTTGGGCTCAACCGCCCCTTCAGACTCCAGGGCCTAATGGCGATTGTTACAACTTCACCCCCTATAGTGACAGTCCTACTTCTGGTTACTAATGAGCAAATTTTGGAGCAGGGAATTAAGAGTTAGTGAATTATCCAAAGGCTCTTCTACTGGGGTTCTTTTTCCTCCAAACTTCGGGTGTCCAGGCTGGTTCTGACAAGTCACTCCACCTTTACCTTTCTCTACTGTATTCATTGGCATTACCTGTACTATGGTGGCTAGCAGACAAGTTCATTGTAATATTAAAACCAGCTGTCATAGTACAGGTAATACCAGTGATCACATGACTTTGAGTCGAACCAGCCTGGAAACCGAAGTTCTGAAGAAGTAAGTTTTAAAAGGTCATTGGATAACCCTATTAAAGGTTTTCATTGATCGCAACAGTTTTGCACTGGTTTTGTAATAGTCTGTAATGTAACTTACTAGAGATGAGCGAGTAGTATTCGATCGAGTAGGTATTCGATCGAATACTACAGTATTCGAAATACTCGTACTCAATCGAATACTACTCGCTATTCGAATGGAAAAATTCGATGCAGAGCCAGCATTGATTGGCCGATTGCTATACAGTCAGCCAATCAACGCTGGTTCTTCTCCTACCTTTAGAAGTCTTCTCCGTGCAGCGTCCCCGCGGCATCTTCCGGCTCTGAATTCACTCTGCCAGGCATCAGGCCTGGGCAGAGCCGACTGCGCATGCCCATGCTACAAGAAAATGGCCGCTTTGACTGTAAGCGGCCATTTTCTTGTAGTGCGGACATGCGCAGTCGGCTCTGCCCAGGTCGGTGCCTGGAAGAGTGAATTCAGAGCCGGAAGACGCCGCGGGGACGCTGCAAGGAGAAGACTTCTCGGAGAATCCAGCCCGACCCTCACTCCTGGACTTGGTAAGTTCTATTTGATTGAATGTTGCCTACCCCTGAAATGAGCATTTTTCCCCCATTGACTATAATAGGATTCAATATTCGATTTGAGTAGTCGAATATTGCAAGGCTACTCGAAACGAATATTGAATATCGAACATTTTACTGTTCGCTCATCTCTATAACTTACTAATACTCTTCTTCTTTTGGAAATCTCCCCTTTCTCATATTTATAACACAGACACAAGTGATTCAGAGAGGTTCCTTTCCTGTATTTGTCGACATTTCATCAAATGATGGGGCCGGACTTTTATCTCTACCTATTTCAAGCACAATGGAAGGTGGAGTCCGTGAATGCTAGTGTGATCAAACCCTTAGTTGATATTGTTTAGTGTGAATCACAGGTTTTTTTTTTATAGTTGTTGTTTGTCTCCGAACAGAATAGTATCAAATAAATGTATGAAAAAATTGGTCTACATAGGAATGTAAATTAACATAAGCAGACAAAATAAGTGAACTTCAAAGCAAACGTCAGGTGGATGATAGCGGGGTAACCATCCCTATCTATGCCTGCCTAGCACCAGAGTTTTCCTCTGATAATTGGACATCTCACAGGATACGTAAATAGAGACCCTCGGAATTCACTCTAGCAGAAACTCAGGGAAAAAATGCTCAGACACTGACAACACCAACACACAGACAAACAGACGGTAGGCAAAAGAGTAGTCAGACAAAGCCAAGTTTCAGAACCAAACAAACAATAGAAGTACAGGTCACAGGAATAACTGATCACAGGAGTATAACCATCAAAGGACTGGAATGAACCCCCAACTTATATAGCACACCAGAGGGTGGGGCAGAACCTCAGAAGGAAAAACTCCTCCCAAACCACAGACTCCAGACAGAGGTTAACCCTTGCCAGCCCAGACCAGCCCAGCCTTGAGCCAGGAACTGGGTGTGATTCTGAGCTCTGACATTGTCCACCTTTGATTGGACCTTTGAATCACACCCACTTTTCTGCTCCCACGTGACATTGCCGATACAGTACAGAACCTAAGTAGCTTATTAGACATCAAAACTAACAGAACTGATTGCTCAGGAATGGTGGAGGCTGCAAAAAAAAAAAAAATCCAACTGTGTTGGCATCAGTGAAGCAGGGCCTTTTAATAGATGCTAAGAACTGGAGCTGGTGGAGATGGTGAAAGGTCTCTTTAAGAGCTTTAAAATGTTAAGTTTAAAAACATTGTCCAAAGTGAAGTTATTTTTGAGTTATAGTCTGTTGTTGACAGACGTTTGTTTGGAAAAGGAGGGGATGTGATGGTACAATGTTCTAAGAATGTGACATCACCTTCTTTAACTTCAATGAATGAAATCAAACTTTGTTGGTCCTCCAACATTTTTGTTTGAAAACCATACCTACAGAGAAATGTATGTTGTTCTCACAGAACTGGTGCCAACATCTACCAGATCTGCTGTGTAGCTCTTATCTTTTCTGAAATTTCTAGGTTTTATAACCCCAAGTAGTCTCAAATGGACTCCCAGCTAACAACCTCGCCTCCCTCCAGTCCACCTTAAACTGCGCTGTTCGCTTAATCCACCTCACCCCCCGGTCTTCATCGGCTGCTCCCCTCTGTCAGTCCCTCCACTGGATACCCATAGCCCAGCGAATTGAATTCAAGGTACTAACACTAACATACAAAGCCACCCACAACCTGTCCCCTCCATATATCTCTGAACTAATCTCCCGCTACCTGCCCACACGTAACCTCAGATCCTCCAATGACCTCCTACTCCGCTCTGCTCTCATCTGCTCCTCACACAACCGTCTCCAAGATTTCTCCCGTGCATCCCCCATACTCTGGATTACCAAGACACATAAGACTGACCCCCACGTTCACAGGCTTCAAGAAGGCCCTGAAGACTCACCTATTCAGGAAGGCCTACAACCTCCAATAACACTATCACCACACCGCCATCTGTACAGTCTCCCCCTCTCCTTCTGTCTCTACCCCCCTTCCCTCATAGATTGTAAGCCCTCGCGGGCAGGGCCCTCTAGCCCATTGTGCCAGTTCGTCATTGTTAGTATTATATCTACCTGTATATTCTGTGTATTGTATGTAACCCCCAAATGTAAAGCACCATGGAATTAATGGTGCTATATAAATAATCAATAATAATAATAATAATAATAATAATAATAATAATAAATTGTAACTACCACTTCGAAAGACCTTTAAACAAAACTTTTGCCATTTTGAACCCACTTGGCACTTGCTTAGAGGAAGTTTTAGAGGAATTTACTTGACTTCTCGGTGTGTTTTCTGCATTTTTCCATAGTCATAATTGTGATGCCCTTCTTGGAATACTTTCTATTGCTGCTGGTTTCTTTCGAATGACATGTATAGGTAGATCCACCAAGATCTTCTGTAGATCCTTTGGTTCCGTAACTCTTTACTCATGTCAAATGACTTTCTAAACGTGGACACCAGAGTAAGTATGCTTTCGAAAAAAAAATTATATTTCAAAACTCCAAGATTTTGTTAAAAAGAACAAAAAAAATACATAAGTATCTGGATTTCAGCCAAGTGAATTGGTTAAAATACGGATTTTTCTGTTCTAACAATGGAGGAGTCAGAAAATATATTACGGCTGTCAAACTTCAATCTGCATTCTATCCCCCTGATAGATACTATTCCTGTCGATTATTACATTAGAAACTCATGAAGATATTTCAATTTCTACATGGTAATAAGAAAGCATATTTTTAGTGTCAAGAAGAGGCATGTATCCCGATGGCTCTTAATCAAATCTGTTGTTAGACTAGAGTGAATCATGAAACACTTTTCTTAGCAATACTGACTTTTTGATTGCTACTTTCTGTATTACTCAAACTGGCAGGTAAGGGCCGGACATGTATCTGTCAGATTGAAAGTACTCTCTACTGATTATATTACATTATTATGGAACGTAAGAGTCTCGGTTTCGGAAAAAGACAAATATGGAACATATGCTTTCAAAACAGGAAGAACACAAAGTGTTTTGACAAAGGAACAAATATCTGAGTCAAACAATAAAAAATATGTATACAGTATATAGCACATTTTTGATATATTGCTTCACTCTGGAATCTGTACAACATTCGGTTGCTCTGAAAGTCGGAGAAATTCTGTTAACTAAAGTATATTTCTAAAGGTTTGAACACACACTGTGCTGGGTCTGTCTCAGTATGTGCAATAGATCTCTATATATGATTGTTAAAAAAACTCATGTCTTCAAGCTAGCTGGATTTCTATCTCCAGTATACATAGAAGAGAGGGGGTCTTGTAGCAAAGTTCAAAACAGGCACCTCATTATAGGGCAGTTTTACCATCCAGAAGAGTTTTGTACTTGTTTCTCTCTCCACATTACTCCATGAGATTTGGGTCACTTCCCAAACTTCTTGATTGATATCAATGCAGTGATCTTGAACACTGGAGTCTTATACAAATTCTTACAACCTAGTAACAAAGGGTATGGGACCTGGCAAGATTGAACCAACTTTCTTGGAGATCCCCAAAGAAATCTCATAGTCTGTGTAAGCCGATGGCCGGTCATCTTGCCCAAACTAATCAGGTGAGCGAGATGAGAAAAGTCCAGGAATGAGTTTGTTCTCAGCAGATAACTTTTGTCTGCTGAGCATTTTGTTAAATGCTCGGTATTGGGCTGGAAGTTTTAGAGGAACTTATTTGACTTCTCTGTGTGTTTTCTGCAATTTTTCCATAGTCAGAATTGTGATGCCCTTCTTGGAATACTTTCTATTGCTGCTGGTTTCTTTCGAATGACGTGTATACGTAGATCCACCAAGATCTTCCGTAGATCCTTTGGTTCTGTAACTCTTTACTCATATCAAGGTATCATGTCATGTTTGTGTCAATTTTAAAATATACTTTATCAATAATTTTGTCTTCTTTCTTTGGAATTTTTAATTTCTTTATTATTTGCCACATGTGTGGTCAATTGTAATCTGTATATTACTTCTCAGTGGAGTAAGGGGTGATGGCTCTTATGTAACGCAGGGAAGCTGAGGTTGGAGGAAGCCATTTCAAACAGTTATATCTTGGGCATTATAAAACATAGAACAGTGGTTTTGGTGTCATATATATGTAAGTAGCTTACTTTTTATGATACCAGTATTATGTCCAGAGATATCGTCAGTTGAAATCTCAGTTCTCTCGTTGACATCACCCATGCTATAGTAGTATACCACGTTATTCAGCCTTAAATAAAGTTCTACATTTTATTGTATCTCCTTTCACTGTGAATCCTGACTGTGACATGTCTCTTGCTAAACAATTGGAAAATTATTTTATCAGTTTGAACTTGCACATAAACAAATCAACACAGTTAAGAAAAAGGTTCGGACTACAGTGTCATATATTTGATGAAAGCATTAGCATGATATAGAGAAGAAATATCTGTCAAGATCTAGCAACTAGTTCAAACTGTGCCAAGCCTTACTTCTGCCAAGAAAATTTTGAGCCGAATCCAAAACTTTTTGAGAAGTCAATTGAATCAATAATTTGAGATCTAAAGGAAGAGACTGAACTTTGATACCAATCTGGAGTTGAATACGCCTCTAGCACAATATATAACTTATTATCATGAACCATTATTCATTTGTTCTGAACCTTTTTGTTTCCGCATCAAAAGTGAGAATTTTTTGAATAATATTTCTAAATTTCTAAAGTTTTCTGTTGATTTTCTGAGAGCAATATATAACCATGTAATATATCATCAAGTTGAATTTGCCAATGTCGGAGTCCCTGTACACTACACAGCTCAGTCCCAAGTGGGGATTCCCTCTATGTCGATCGACGCCCTTAAGCTCACCTGACACCACCTGGCACCACTGCTATCTAGTTGCATACTATGGCATCGAGTGAAAAATTCAACTTTTTGATCACCTCTTTGATGAGCATTTATCTATAAAAAATTGTGACCAAGTGACAAAAATATCACTTGTAGAGATGAACGTCCGAGGTTCGAAATCCGATTCGAACAGCTGCACACTGTTCGACTGTTCGAACGGATTTCGAACCCCATTATAGTCTATGGGGGGAAATGCTCGTTTCAGGGGTAGACATCATTCGATAAAATCATACTTACCAAGTCCACGAGTGACGGTTGGGCTGGATTCTGCTTGAAGTCTTCTCCCGGCGCAAGGTCCCCGTGTCCTCTTCCGGGTGGAATTCACTCTGCCTAGGCATCCGGCCTAGGCAGAGCCAACTGCACATGCGCGTGCGACTCTGCCCAGGCCCAACGCCTGAGCAGAGCTGACTGCGCATGCGTGTGTATGCGCGTGCATGCCCGCGCATGCGCAGTCGGCTCTGCCTAGGCCGGATGCCTAGGCAGAGTGAATTCCACCTGGAAGAAGACGGGACGCAGCGCGGAGAAGACTTCGGAAAGGTAAGAGAAGAACCAGCATTGATTGGCAGAATGTATAGCATTCTGCCAATCAACACTGGTTCTGCATCGAACATTAAACTTCGAACAGCTAGTAGTGTTCGATCGAGTACGAGTATTTCAAATACCGTAGTATTCGATCAAACGCCTACTCGATCAACACTACTGGCTCATCTTTAATCACTTGCTTATAATCTTGGCTGAATTACAAGATACATTGGGGAAATTTACTAATCTAAGCTTACATTTAGCCAACATGACCCGGCGGAAGTGGCCCCAAATATTTCACAAAGCCTCACACTGTGTGATAGATTTAGTGCATTTTTCAAAACATGTTAGGAACTTGGTCGGTTTCTCATCAGCCTATTTCTTGCACAAAAATTCTGCACTATTTAGACCAAGCCCCTTATTCTATACCACTCCCTTTTTCTACACACTTCTCAAAACTGTATAGTAGGGCACAAAAAATAGTGTTAGGCTTTGGCCCAATGCAGCTTTTTTTTGTTGCAGATTTTGCTGCATTTTTTGAGCCAAAGCCAAGAATGGTTATAGAAGTAATGGGAAATATATAGGGAGTCCTTAGGGTAAGCTCACATGGAGAGTGACAAGTTCACTTCCGCCACTGGCTTTTTAGTAACATTGGTCTGACCCATAGATTTGCCATAATGTAGGAAACACACTGTTATCTAAAATAGTACAATAGGCATCGGTGTTGAGTTTACCATGCACTGGGACCAATGGTCCCAGTCCATACTAGGAGAAACTCCACCTCCGCAGAACTTTACTGGGTGTCCAAATACTTATTGGTAGACAGTGTATTATATATGAAGCATTGTATAAGTACTATATATGAGACTGTTAAAAAAAGTTCATAAAAATTGACACTCTTATTTATTGGATGGTTCTGCTATTATAGTTCAGCCTATTTCCCTTCTGTGGGGATGACTTGTAATATCAGACTCAGCCAATGGACTAGAGTGGCACTGTCCATGCTTACAAAGAGCAAACCTCTTTATATAACTTATCATTACTGCAATAGGCTGAAGTCACGCATCCTGGAAAAGCTGTGTTTTTTTGTTGCAAATTTTTCCACATTTTTTGAGCCAACGTCAAAAGTGGATTTAGCAGAAGAGAGAAGTATAAGAGCTTCCTTTATATTTCCCAAACCTTTTGAAGCCATTCTTGACTTTAGCTAAAAAAAATGCAAAATCTGCAACAAAAATGGCAGCCATCCCAAAACTTGTGGCCTCAGCCTTCGGTAGCCTTGTATTGTTAATGAGTTTCTTTCAACTTTACATTTCCTTCTTTAAAAACTTTTCCATAAAAAGGAATTAAAAACTCCTTGTCCTTCTTATCAAGAGTTACATGCTCTATGTGCAGTTCAGATCAAGTAATCTTCTGACAAATTGCTTTTCTTGTGCAGGGCAATTGTACCTTTCATTCCTGACATTTTCTTAGTGATTTTTATACAAATTAGTTCAAAGCTATAGCACTGACCATACACGTTCACATCTGAACTTGCCGCAAATTCTGAAGGATTCACATTTTAGCTGTTTTTTGTTTTCAGCTGTCTTTTAATATATAAGGTCTTTCATTATTTCTGTTGACATCAATCTATAACATATATTAACTGTATTTCTTTTAATCTCTTGCTGATGCCCATTGACTATATACATCTGGGCACATGGCAATTAATTGTGCAAGGATGTACCTGCACGTCCATGTAGAGTTTGCAGCTACAGGAAAATGGGGAGACGGCCCAAAGAGAAGGCAGGAAATGTTTCTTGCTCTCTCTGCCTTCCTATTGGCCTTCAGAATTGGCTCAATTTTTTGAAGTAATACTATTTGGTGTGACCACCCCTTAGTGGAGAAGTCCTGGAAGTGATCTCAACATCATTCAGTCTGTCTGGGATTACACAAAGAGACAGAGGTATTGGAGCAAGTCTACATCCACAGAAGATCTGAGCTTGGTTTTCCAAGATGTTTTGAACAACCTCCCTGCCGAGTTCCTTTAGGAAATGTTGCACGTGTACCTACAAGAATTCATGCTGTTTTGAAGGCAAAGGATGATTTGGTCTATTTCTATCCACCCACCATGTATTTCAGCCCCAAGGTCACCAGTGGTCACATGAGAGGACATAAACTTTATGGGCCACTAGGTCACTGCTAAGGCTTGTGACTGAGCTTCAGAAGTCATATGAGGGTAAATATGCTGTAGAGTCAAAAATGTGTTGCCATTAATGCCCTCCGCATGACCACTGAGGCCCAGTCACTGTTCTCAGTGGTGACCTTGGACCAGGGTAAAATGGTGGAGAGTCCTGGAAGAAGAATGGACTCCAGAGAAAGTTACTGCAGAGCCAAGGAAATGTGACAAAGTGTCTATTATATTTGAACAAAGCTTCTCTGGCTTATGATTATTATCCTCTGGGGAATTAAGAGACCCCAGAGTATAATAATAAACTTTGTTGAATTTGTTTTAGGTGAACCCTAAAAATATTAAGTTCTCAGCTTATCATCCAACAGTACTTTTGAGTGTCTGATTTTTGCATAATTTGGCCCTGGGGATAAATCTGTACAAAAGATACTGTTAATACTTGGGAAAGGACATCTGGTCCATTTACACTAGACTTCCTTGTGGACATAAATCCTCCAACATTATGGACTTTATTAGCGCCATTATGATCTGCAGCACTTTACAGACATTGTCAATCACTGCCCCCTATAGGGCTCACAATCTATATTCCCTATCAGTAAGTCTTTGTTGTGTGGGAGGAAACCAGAGTACCTGGAGGTAACAGGGAGAACATACAAGCTCCTTACAGATGTTGTCCTTGGCTGGATTTGAATCCAGGAATCCAACGCTGGACATATTTGGTGACCCCATTGTACACGGATTTGCCGATCTTGAGAATTCAGGATCGTTTTTAAAATCCAATTTTTGATAATTTTAAAGCCGATCCTGATCCCGATAGTGAAATTTGCTCAATCGCCAATCAGCATCTGATCTTTCCCGATCCCGATCTCTCAACCAAACCAATGGGCAGTAGCCAAGCATTGTGGGAACTAACGTGAGACCTTGATCCCGCCCAAAAAGATCGGGTTCGGAAATCCAATCCTGATTGTGAAATTTACTCGTTGGCTGATCGGAATCCGATCTTTTCTGATCCCGATCCCTCAACCCTATTTACAATAACACGGTAGACTTTTTCTTGCAATGATAGTTTTACACCATGTAAAATGCAACATCCTCGGACCTTCATCTCTCCAGAGCCGTACTATGAGTTATGTTCCTTGCACCAAGCGAGAATTATTTCAGGACATTTTTCTATATCTTGATTAACATGAAAATGCCGTTTATAACCGTCTTCCTAAAGCAAAGCCTGTGCAAAGCCGAACGACAGATATAATTATGAGTCCCCAACCTCCAGTAAACATCAGCCGGCCTGATAAATGCCACGGCACATTTTAGTCAGGGCTCTGTGTCAAGTTAAATTTAGATAAAGCAAAGGCTTTCTTTATGCCGCTAATGATGCGGCTGACACACTGAGTAAAGGTTAGTGTCTTGCGGTCGCTCTTGTGATCTCCGGGTTCACAGTTGCTCCCCTTTGAATGAATTAATAAATACAGTAGAGCAATAATGCAGTGATGTCCTGTATTCCATGCGTGTACATGCTGGATGATATATACAAATGACATTGTTTACAATGGAGGCTTCAGGCATCTTGTGTGAGTCATGCAGATGCACATGAATGCTTTTCATCTTGCATGGTAATTAGCAAAACAGAAAGAGAATATCATAATTGATATTGTGCTGCCATTCCATGTCAATATAATTTTGTCATTTTCTCAAGAGACACTGAAAGGATGTTCGTTTTATCTTATTATCCTTTGTTTCTCATTAAGCTGGGGATGTACAGTAGTTTTCCACCAAATACTGTATTTTCTTTATCTATCTATCTATCTATCTATCTATCTATCTATCTATCTATCTATCTATCTATCTATCATCTATCTATCTATCATCTCCTATCTATCTATCTATCTATCTATCTATCTATCTATCTATCTATCTATCTATCTATCATCTATCTATCTATCTATCATCTCCTATCTATCTATGTATCTATCTATCTATGTATCTATCTATCTATGTATCTATCTATCTATCATTATTCTATCTATCTATCTATCTATCTATCTATCTCATATCTATCTATCTATCTATCTATCTATCTATCTATCTATCTATCATCTATCTATCATCTCCTATCTATCTATCTATCTATCTATCTATCTATCTATCTATCTATCTATCTATCATTATTCTATCTATCTATCTATCTATCTATCTATCTATCTATCATCTCCTATCTATCTATGTATCTATCTATCTATGTATCTATCTATCTATGTATCTATCTATCTATCATTATTCTATCTATCTATCTATCTATCTATCTATCTATCTATCTATCTATCTCATATCTATCTATCTATCTATCTATCTATCTATCTATCTATCATCTATCTATCATCTCCTATCTATCTATCTATCTATCTATCTATCTCCTATCTATCTATCTATCTATCTATCTATCTATCTATCTATCTGCAAAGAATGGTTTCCAAAACTGAAGCATTGGGTTATTTTCTCAATTTACAAAATGAAGTGAATGAAGACAAGAGAAATCCAATTCCATCAATATTTGGTGTGACCTTTGGCTTCTGCGGCCCCTTTCAATCAATGAATAAGAGCTGCAAAAGCGTGGGTGCAAAATTGGACAGGAGTAGGGCCTATTTCATATTTTGCGGACCGGACTGTTGGCCCGCACATGGGATCATGTAATTCCTGGTCATGTGTACGAGCCCATAGAAACGTATGGGTTAGAGATGAGCGAACACTAAAATGTTCGAGGTTCGAAATTCGATTCGAACAGCCGCTCAATGTTCGTGTGTTCGAACGGGTTTCGAACCCCATTATAGTCTATGGGGAACAGATACTCGTTAAGGGGGAAACCCAAATCCGTGTCTGGAGGGTCACCAAGTCCACTATGACACCCCAGGAAATGATGCCAACACCTCTGGAATGACACTGGGACAGCAGGGGAAGCATGCCTGGGGGCATCTAACACACCAAAGACCCTCTATTACCCCAACATCACTGCCTAACAACTACACACTTTCCACATTCAAAAAAACCTCTATCAAAGTGGGAAAATACCTGGAAACCTTCTTTACTCCCCAAATGGATGGACACAAACCCCAATTTAAGCTCAACAAACAGTAACAACCACCCCTTTAAATCACGTTCCCCATGACAACCACAAATGGAATAGGCAATGGGAATTCCAAAAGCCCTCACCCTTAACTGTCATTTTGAGTGTGTGTGTGTGTGTGTGTGTGTGTGTGTGATGTGGTAAGACCTTCCAAAATTCACTTTTCTAGCCCTTAACATGAGCCCTTCCAAACAAAGTTACATGACCTTAAGCTGAGCTACCAGCAGAGATTGAGGCCCTTGGCATGAGTAGAGCCTTGCACCAGCAGTGTTTTTGGCACTTAGGGTGAGTTGAGCCTTGTACCAGCGTGTGTCCCTTAACATCAGGCGGGCCCTAAGTTCTGCGCTTTGCACAAAAGTTCCACATTAACTAGGCTGAATGGTACAAAGATTAGTAGGCCCGAGAACCAGGAACAGGTCTTGCAATGGCTGTCGGATAACGCTTAAAGCACATTGTCCACCAGCCAGTCAGCCTCTACCTCCTCTTACCCAACAGTCTTGTCCTCCTTCCACCCAAAATTCCCAATCTTCTCAGAACAATAACCCCAACTGTCCCTGCTCCCCAGAGCTGTTCTCCCTTCCTTTGACTGTACCGCAACCTGCCCCTCCATTTCGCGATTCCACGGACCTAACAGACGAGTATCTGTGTCCAGATGCTCAAACACTAGAGTCTCCTCCATTCCATCTCCGGTCGATTTGGTGGCGGATGACCAGCAACCCACCCTCATCGACGACGATGAGACGCAGTTGCTGTCAGGGCAGCCAGTTGACATGCGCATTGTGCAGGAGGAGGAGGCGAGACAGGAGTTGGAAGAGGAGGTGGTGGACGACGAGGACACCGACCCCACCTGGACAAGGCAGATGTCAAGCTGGGAAAGTAGTGTGGATGTTGAGGCAGGTGCAGCACCAAAAAGGGTAGCTAGAGGCAGAGACATGTCCAGAGGCAGAGGTCAGCTGCTTTGCCGAAGCCAGGCCAGACCCGGAATGTCCGAAGATGTTCCCTTTTGTACCCAGCCCAGAAAAACTCCCCCATCGAGGGCACGTTTCTTGAAGGTGTAGAGTTTTTTCAAGGAATGCGCCGAGGACAGATATAGTGTCGTCTACACAATTTGCCTCTCGAAATCGAGTAGGGGCCCTGAGAAGAGCAACCTGTCCACCACTTCAATGCACCGTCATTTGGAATCCAAGCAATGGAATCAGTGGCAGGCAGCAACGGCAGGACAAACGTCGCCCGCCGTTCATGCCACTGCCTCTGCTCACAGTGCTGGCGATGCACTCCAGAGGACGAGCCAGGACATCACTTCATCTGCCTCCGCCACTTTGTTGACTTCTCCCTCATCCTCCCCTGTTTCTGTCTTATCTCCTTCTCCTGCACCATCAAAGGCACCATCAGGCGCTTCTTTACAACAACCCACCATCTCTCAGACATTGGAGCGCCGGCAGAAATACACCGCTAACCACCCACCCACGCAAGCCTAGAACGCCAACATCGCTAAACTGCTGGCCCAGGAGAGGTTGGCGTTCCGGCTTGTTGAAACTCCCGCCTTCCCGGACCTGATGGCAACTGTGGCACCTCACTATGCCGTCCCTAGCCGTCTCAACTTCTCCCGGTGTGGCGTCCCCGCCTTGCACCAGCACGTGTCACTCAACATCAGGTGGGCCCTTAGTTCCGCGCTTTGCTGCAAGGTCCACTTGACCACCGACACTTGGACAAGCGCCTGTGGTCAGGGATGCTGCAGTGCTTATCTTTAATGACAGGCAGGGTGAATGTGGTGGAGTCTGTTCCCCGGGTGCAAACTGGGGTGGCCTATCTCCTCTCCCAGGCCAAAATTCATGGCAGGAGTAGACTGAAACCCTACGACGCTGCAACCTCCACCACAGCTACTAGCGGCAAACGCTAAAACACTGGTGTGGGGAGACGTCAGCAGGCGGTGCTGAAGCTCATCAGCTTGGGGGACAGACAGCACAGTGCCTCCGAGGTCAGGGATGCCATCCTGGCTGAGATGGCATTTTTTTTTCCCTGCTACACCTGGGGCCTGGCATTTTTACGCCTGTGATAATGGCTGGAACCTGGTAGCGGCTCTGGAGCTTGCCAGCCTCCAACACGTTCCATGTTTGGCCCACGTCTAACCTAGTGGTGCAAAGTTTTTTAAAAACATACCCAAATGTACCGAAGCTACTGTTGAAAATGCGGCGCTTGTGCGCCCACTTTTGCAAGTGCACAGGAGTCGCTGCTAGCCTAAAAACACTCTAGCAAGGCCTACATCTGTCCAAACACAGGCTGTTGTCCGTCATTCACACACGCTGAAACCCTACAATACCATATCTTGAGCAGGGTGTGTGAGCTGCACAGACCTTTGATGGAGTTCCATCTACAAAACCCAAGGGTTCCTCAAAGTCAGCAACCAAAGTTTCTGCACCATGAGTTTCCAGGGGTGGCAGAGTTATGGCTAGGGGAAGAGGCATGGATAGGGATGATGTCTAGGGGCAAAAGCAGTGTGGATGTGGAGGCAAGCTAAGCAGGAAAAACTGGGGGTACAAGCTAAGGCATGGACTGGGGTGATGTCTAGGGGCAAAAGCAGTGTGGATGTGGAGGCAAGCTAAGCAGGAAAAACTGGGGATACAAGCTAAGGCATGGACTGGGGTGATGTCTAGGGGCAAAAGCAGTGTGGATGTGGAGGCAAGCTAAGCAGGAAAAACTGGGGGTACAAGCTAAGGCATGGACTGGGGTGATGTCTAGGGGCAAAAGCAGTGTGGATGTGGAGGCAAGCTAAGCAGGAAAAACTGGGGGTACAAGCTAAGGCATGGACTGGGGTGATGTCTAGGGGCAAAAGCAGTGTGGATGTGGAGGCAAGCTAAGCAGGAAAAACTGGGGGTACAAGCTAAGGCATGGACTGGGGTGATGTCTAGGGGCAAAAGCAGTGTGGATGTGGAGGCAAGCAAAGCAGGGAAAATGGTGGCTAGAGGCAAAGGGATGTCCATAGGCAGCAAGGGCAAAGATGCAAAACTCTCCCGTTTCAAGAATTTTCCTGACTTGTTTCCCCACAAAACATTCCTGGGAGGAGGGCTGAAACACCACCCTCCTCCTCC
Source organism: Leptodactylus fuscus (assembly GCF_031893055.1). NCBI lineage: Eukaryota > Metazoa > Chordata > Amphibia > Anura > Leptodactylidae > Leptodactylus > Leptodactylus fuscus. Next base: position 63,529,123 of record NC_134275.1, read on the forward strand.
TCCGCTGTTAGATTTACCCCAGCTACGAGCTGAAAACGCTGCAACACTGGTGTGGGGAGACGTCAGCAGGCTGGGCTGAAGCTCATCAGCTTGGGAGACGGACAGCACACTGCCTCTGAGGTCAGGGATGCCATCCTGGATGAGATGGCAATTTGTTTATCCCCGCTGCCCCTGGGGCCAGGTTTTTTAGCTTGTTGGAGGGCTCTGGAGCTTGCCAGCCTCCAACACGTTCCATGCCTGGCCCACATGTTCAATGTAGTGGTGCAATGATTTTTAAAAACATACCCCAAATTAGCTGAGCTAAGGGTGAAAGTGCGGCACTTGGACACCCACTTTCCCAAGTCTACAGTACCTGGAGCTAGCCGCAATACACTCCAGCAAGGCCTACATCTGCCTGAAGCACCTACTGTTGTGCGAGGTCACCACACGCTCTAACCCTAGATACCGTATGTTCAGCAGGGTGTGTGAGCAGCAGAGACCTTTGATGGAGTACCAGCTACAAAACCCAAGGGTTCCTCAGAGTCAGCTCCCTCACTTTCTGCACCATGAGTTTCCATGGGTGGCAGACTTATGGCTAGAGGCACAGGCATGGATAGGGGTGATGTGTAGGGGCAAAAGCAGTGTGGATGTGGAGGCAAGCTAAGCAGCAAAAACTGGGGGTACAAGCAGCCGGTGACATCATCACTGACAAGCACAGCTGTCTGTCAGCTGACAGGCTGACTTTCACCAAAATGAACAGACAATGGATAGACTCATCATATACATGTCAGTTACATGACAAATTTAGTGCAATTTGCAAGTCCAAGATGGTTTGGAGATCTGCGGAGAGGAATCTCACCACCTCTTGCGGGTGCCATCATTTGGAAGGCAAGCCCTGGGCTCAGTGGGTGAGAGCAAGCGCAGGATAATCGTCGTTTGGCCTGGCGGCCACTGCCTCTTCCACTGTTGACAGGGCTGGCGCTGCAGTCCAGACCAGGAGCCAGGACACCTCCACATCTGCCTCTGACACTTTGGGGAGTTCACCCTTATCCTCACCTTTTCCTGCCATTTCTCCTTTTGCCCGCGCCATCATGCGCCTCTTCCCAGCAACTCCCCATCTCCCAAGCCTTTCATTTCATGCTAAAGTACAGCGCAACCCACCCACATGCCCAAGGCTTCAACGGCCTCATCTCAAGAAATCTGGCCCAGGAGATGTTGGAATCCCGGCTGGGGGACACTCTGCCCTTTTTGGGCAGAGTGTCTACTGCGCCACCGCACTGTGCCGTCCACACCAGCACTTTCCCCCAAACATGAGGCGGTCCCTAAATTCAGCGCTTAGCCCTAAAGTTCCATGTGACCAGTTACGAATGGACAAGTGCATGCGGACAGGGACGCTACCTTTCAATTTGGGCACAGTGGTTGAATGTAGTTGAGGCGTGGACCGGGTCGCAAAATGTGGTGGCCTGACTTGTCTCCCCACACAACATTCCTGGGAGGAGGGCTGAAACACCACCCTCCTCCGCTGTTAAATTGACCCCAGCTACGAGCTGGAAACGCTGCAACACTGGTGTGGGGAGACGTCAGCGGGCCGTGCTGAAGCTCATCAGCTTGGGGGCCAGACAGCACACTGCCTACAAAGTGAGTCATGCCATCCTCGATGAGACGGCAATGTGGTTTTTGCCACTGCACCTGGGCCCAGGCATGTTGTCATGTGTGATAATGGCCGTAACCTGGGATTGGCTCTGTAGCTTGGCAGCCTGCAACATATTCCATGCCTGGGCCACGTTTTTAACTCATTGCTGCTAATCTTTTGAAAAAGGTACCCCAATGTTCCTGAGCTACTGGTGAAAGTGTGGCGCTTGTGCGGATAGTTTTTAAAGTGTATAGTTGCCGCTGCTAGCCTCTATGCACTCCTACAACGCCTGTACCTGCTGGAACAACGGCTGTTGTGCGACGTCTCCACACTGCTGGCACTAAACATATCATGTGTTGAGCAGAGTGTGTGAGCAGCACAGACCTTTGATGTAGTTCCAACTCCAAAACCCTCGGGTTCGTCAAAGTCAACTCCCTCAGTTGCTCAACCATGAGTGGCCATGGGTGGCAGACTTATGTGAAATCCCATCCCATCCATTGCACTGGACACGAAACATTAGCATGCGCTCAGCACAACTTCGGATATGGCAGATGCGTTAAGCAGGGTGCAGGGTACAACACAGACCAGGCCCGAGCACCAGGAACAGGTGTTAGAAATACTGCAGCATCTGCCATTTCCTTCCAATTTTGGGGTTTTGGACCCGCCACCGACTTGTCTGGACCTAAGTGGGGATCATGAGACACAGTTGCCATCAAGGCAAGCTGTGGTCATGTGCGGTTTGCAGTAAGGGGGCAGTGCGCAATTGGAAGAGGAGTTGGTGGATGACGAGGCCACCGACCCCACATGGACAGGGGTGATGTCTAGGGGCTAAAGCAGTGTAGATGTAGAGGGAAGCTAAATCAACAAAAAACCTGGGTAGAAGCAAAGGCATAAACTGGGGTGATGTTTAGGGGTGAAAGCAGAGTAGATGTGGAGGGAAGCTAAGCAGCAAAAACAGTGGGTAGAAGCAAAGGCATGCAAAACTCTACCCTGTTGGAAGACTTATTCCTAGGTCTGGAACACGTTAATGGCCCCCCTGGACAAATTACTGCCACTCAGGGGCCTAGTGTCACCAGGAGGGACAAGTATAGGCGCATGTTGTGGGAATACCTGGCCGACACCAGCTCTGTCCTCTCCGATCCCTCTGTGCTCTACAGCCTAAACTTATTTTCTCATCTTTTTTTCTGAACTGCACATCTCTTGCCTGCTTCCTTTGGGATCTTAGAAATGGTGGTCCACTTCCACAGATGGTAACTTCAATAGACAGTGTAACGGGAGTAGCTGAGGGATCGCTGTCTTAACCACTTTTTGGCACAAAATTAACTTCCAAAGCCAAATATGGTGCAAGTATATGATGCAAGGACACCTACACACCTATCTCTGACACATTGGGGAGTTCACCCTCATGCGCCCTTTTGGCCTGCACCATCATGCGCCTCTTCCCAGCCACTCCACATTTCCCAAGCTTTTCATTGCAGGCAGAAGTACAATACAACCCACCCCCATGCCCAAGGCTGTAACAGCCTCATCGATAAACTGCTGGCCCTGGAGATGTTGGTGTTTGTTTATGCTTCTGGAGACCCAGGCCTTCCGTCAGCAGATGGCAGCTGGGGCACCTCCCTATGCTGGGCCTAGCCGTTACTACTTCTCTTGGTGTGCTGTCTCTGCCTTGCGCCTGCATGTGTCCCATAACATCAGTCGGGCCCAGAGCTCTGCGCTTTGCTGCAAGGTCCACTTGACCACCGACACATGGACAAGCGCCTGTGGTCAGGGATGCTGCAGTGCTTATCTTTAATGACAGGCAGGGTGAATGTGGTGGAGTCTGTTCCCCGGGTGCAAACTGGGGTGGCCTATCTCCTCTCCCAGGCCAAAATTCATGGCAGGAGTAGACTGAAACCCTACGAAGCTGCAACCTCCACCCCAGCTACTAGCGGAAAACACTGTAACACTGGCATGGGGAGATGTCAGTAGGCCGTGCTGAAACTGATCAGCTTGGGGGACAGACAGCACAGTGCCTCCGAGGTCAGGGATGCCATCCTGGCTGAGATGGCATTTTTTTTTCCCTGCTACACCTGGGGCCTGGCATTTTTGCGCCTGTGATAATGGCTGGAACCTGGTAGCAGATCTGGAGCTTGCCAGACTCAAACACGGTCCACGCATGGCCCACGTTTTCCAACTTGTTGGTGCCATGTTTCTTTGAAACCTACACCATTGTGCCTGATATACAGGTCAAAGTGGGGCCATTTTCGTAAGTGAGAACTAGCCTCTGCTAGGCAGAAAACATTCAGAGCACACTCCTCTCATCTTCGCACCGTTGGCTGGCGGAGGAAGACGAGGGGGTTGGAGTGGCATCTGATGTCCCTATCCCACACGAGGCTAGAGGGTGCACTTCAGTGCATCCCATTGCTTCACCACAAATGGTGTGAAGGGGAGTGGAAAATGGAGGAAATGGAGAGTGACCCTTACAGTTGGGGCCAGCAAAGGCATGCCAAGTAACACACTGGCACACATGGCTGACTTCATCTTGGGTTGCTTTTCAACACATATTTCACATCATGAAGAACAAATAATACTGGATTTTTTCAAGCCTCGAACCCCGGTCTAGGTCTAATGTCTGTTCCTTTCTTATATTAGGGGAGAGGGAAAAAAAATTACTTCAGTGATACGTTTAGCATACATAGACTGACTATTAATGTGTATCCCACTTAGTGTTGTTAGGGTTACACACCGTCACAACCTGGCTAAAGCTTCTATAGCTGTTAATAAAGTCAACATAACTTTACGGTATCCAAAAAGACAGCTGGTACCGACAGAGAGCAAGACAAATGTCACCCAAAGCTGTGAGCTCTGAACACCCACAGTGACTTTGGCGTCATCATCATTATAAGGGAGCGGGTGGTAATAAATAACTTGGCAGTGCCTAAAACCCAAAAAGCTTATACAACTATATTTACATTAAGATACACAAATGAAACTTTTCAGTAGCATGTCATGAGACAAGCTGATAAGCTCTTCCTTTGTGCAGTGCTATTTGAAAGTTAAACGCTGCCTTTATTTTAATTCTGGAGAAGGTGCAGACATTAGATTTAGAACATGTTGTCTTCATTGTCCAAATCCTCTATATAGGTAACGTGTTTTTCGGGCCGAGCTGTCTGGGAACGAGCTGGTGCAGCACTGACAACCTGGGTGAATATGGCAAGAGCCTGAGATGTAGGGTGAATGAATCCCCAAATTATTTGTGGAATTCCCAGTGAGACAATGGCACTGTATACCAGTATTAAAAATTGTGGGTGCACATAACCCCCATATATTCTTTGAATTCCCAGTGAGACAAAGGAACTGTATAGCAGTATTAAAAATTGTGGGTGCACGTAACCCCCATATATTCTTTGAATTCCCAGTCAGACAATGGCACTGTATACCAGTATTAAAAATTGTGGGTGCACATAACCCCCATATATTCTTTGAATTCCCAGTCAGACAATGGCACTATATACCAGTAGTAAAAATTGTGGGTGCACGTAACCCCCATATATTCTTTGAATTCCCAGTCAGACAATGGCACTGTATACCAGTATTAAAAATTGTGGGTGCACATAACCCCCATATATTCTTTGAATTCCCAGTGAGACAAAGGAACTGTATAGCAGTATTAAAAATTGTGGGTGCACGTAACCCCCATATATTCTTTGAATTCCCAGTCAGACAATGGCACTGTATACCAGTATTAAAAATTGTGGGTGCACATAACCCCCATATATTCTTTGAATTCCCAGTCAGACAATGGCACTATATACCAGTAGTAAAAATTGTGGGTGCACGTAACCCCCATATATTCTTTGAATTCCCAGTCAGACAATGGCACTGTATACCAGTATTAAAAATTGTGGGTGCACATAACCCCCATATATTCTTTGAATTCCCAGTGAGACAAAGGAACTGTATAGCAGTATTAAAAATTGTGGGTGTACGTAACCCCCATATATTCTTTGAATTCCCAGTCAGACAATGGCACTGTATACCAGTATTAAAAATTGTGGGTGCACATAACCCCCATATATTCTTTGAATTCCCAGTGAGACAAAGGAACTGTATAGCAGTATTAAAAATTGTGGGTGCACGTAACCCCCATATATTCTTTGAATTCCCAGTCAGACAATGGCACTGTATACCAGTATTAAAAATTGTGGGTGCACATAACCCCCATATATTCTTTGAATTCCCAGTGAGACAATGGAACTGTATAGCAGTAGCAAAAATTGTGGGTGCACGTAACCCCCATATATTCTTTGAATTCCCAGTCAGACAATGGCACTGTATACCAGTAGTAAAAATTGTGGGTGCACATAACCCCCATATATTCTTTGAATTCCCAGTCAGACAATGGCACTGTATACCAGTATTAAAAATTGTGGGTGCACATAACCCCCATATATTCTTTGAATTCCCAGTGAGACAAAGGAACTGTATAGCAGTATTAAAAATTGTGGGTGTACGTAACCCCCATATATTCTTTGAATTCCCAGTCAGACAATGGCACTGTATACCAGTATTAAAAATTGTGGGTGCACATAACCCCCATATATTCTTTGAATTCCCAGTGAGACAAAGGAACTGTATAGCAGTATTAAAAATTGTGGGTGCACGTAACCCCCATATATTCTTTGAATTCCCAGTCAGACAATGGCACTGTATACCAGTATTAAAAATTGTGGGTGCACATAACCCCCATATATTCTTTGAATTCCCAGTCAGACAATGGCACTATATACCAGTAGTAAAAATTGTGGGTGCACGTAACCCCCATATATTCTTTGAATTCCCAGTCAGACAATGGCACTGTATACCAGTATTAAAAATTGTGGGTGCACATAACCCCCATATATTCTTTGAATTCCCAGTCAGACAATGGCACTATATACCAGTAGTAAAAATTGTGGGTGCACGTAACCCCCATATATTCTTTGAATTCCCAGTCAGACAATGGCACTGTATACCAGTATTAAAAATTGTGGGTGCACATAACCCCCATATATTCTTTGAATTCCCAGTCAGACAATGGCACTATATACCAGTAGTAAAAATTGTGGGTGCACATAACCCCAATATATTCTTTGAATTCCCAGTCAGACAATGGCACTGTATACCAGTATTAAAAATTGTGGGTGCACATAACCCCCATATATTCTTTGAATTCCCAGTCAGACAATGGCACTGTATACCAGTATTAAAAATTGTGGGTGCACATAACCCCCATATATTCTTTGAATTCCCAGTGAGACAATGGAACTGTATAGCAGTAGCAAAAATTGTGGGTGCACGTAACCCCCATATATTCTTTGAATTCCCAGTCAGACAATGGCACTGTATACCAGTAGTAAAAATTGTGGGTGCACATAACCCCCATATATTCTTTGAATTCCCAGTCAGACAATGGCACTATATACCAGTAGTAAAAATTGTGGGTGCACATAACCCCAATATATTCTTTGAATTCCCAGTCAGACAATGGCACTGTATACCAGTATTAAAAATTGTGGGTGCACATAACCCCCATATATTCTTTGAATTCCCAGTGAGACAAAGGAACTGTATAGCAGTATTAAAAATTGTGGGTGCACGTAACCCCCATATATTCTTTGAATTCCCAGTCAGACAATGGCACTGTATACCAGTATTAAAAATTGTGGGTGCACATAACCCCCATATATTCTTTGAATTCCCAGTCAGACAATGGCACTATATACCAGTAGTAAAAATTGTGGGTGCACATAACCCCAATATATTCTTTGAATTCCCAGTCAGACAATGGCACTGTATACCAGTATTAAAAATTGTGGGTGCACATAACCCCCATATATTCTTTGAATTCCCAGTGAGACAAAGGAACTGTATAGCAGTATTAAAAATTGTGGGTGCACGTAACCCCCATATATTCTTTGAATTCCCAGTCAGACAATGGCACTGTATACCAGTATTAAAAATTGTGGGTGCACATAACCCCCATATATTCTTTCAATTCCCAGTCAGACAATGGCACTGTATACCAGTATTAAAAATTGTGGGTGCACATAACCCCCATATATTCTTTGAATTCCCAGCGAGACAATGGAACTGTATAGCAGTAGCAAAAATTGTGGGTGCACGTAACCCCCATATATTCTTTGAATTCCCAGTCAGACAATGGCACTATATACCAGTATTAAAAATTGTGGGTGCACATAACCCCCATATATTCTTTGAATTCCCAGTGAGACAGTGGAACTGTATAGCAGTATTAAAAATTGTGGGTGCACGTAACCCCCATATATTCTTTGAATTCCCAGTCAGACAATGGCACTGTATACCAGTAGTAAAAATTGTGGGTGCACGTAACCCCCATATATTCTTTGAATTCCCAGTCAGACAATGGCACTATATACCAGTATTAAAAATTGTGGGTGCACATAACCCCCATATATTCTTTGAATTCCCAGTGAGACAATGGCACTGTATACCAGTAGTAAAAATTGTGGGTGCACGTAACCCCCATATATTCTTTGAATTCCCAGTCAGACAATGGCACTATATACCAGTATTAAAAATTGTGGGTGCACATAACCCCCATATATTCTTTGAATTCCCAGTCAGACAATGGCACTGTATACCAGTATTAAAAATTGTGGGTGCACATAACCCCCATATATTCTTTGAATTCCCAGTCAGACAATGGCACTGTATACCAGTATTAAAAATTGTGGGTGCACATAACCCCCATATATTCTTTGAATTCCCAGTGAGACAAAGGAACTGTATAGCAGTATTAAAAATTGTGGGTGCACGTAACCCCCATATATTCTTTGAATTCCCAGTCAGACAATGGCACTGTATACCAGTATTAAAAATTGTGGGTGCACATAACCCCCATATATTCTTTGAATTCCCAGTGAGACAATGGCACTGTATAGCAGTAGCAAAAATTGTGGGTGCACGTCACCCCAATATATTCTTTGAATTCCCAGTCAGACAATGGCACTATATACCAGTAGCAAAAATTGTGGGTGTATATAGCCCCAATTCTATTGCTAGGGGACTTGCAGGGTATTTCTGAGGTGAAGGTGGGGGGGCACACCGTTGGAACGGGGATTTGGGGTGTATATATGGGGTATACGGGAATACACTGTCAGTGTGTTCCATTCAGGATCCTGGGAAAGCTGGGTTGCGGCGATTGAGCCCGTCAGTGCCACGTTACACTGACAAGCTTCTCCCTGGAATTGAAGTTATATGTAAGCCCAATATATTCTTTGAATTCCCAGTCAGACAATGGCACTATATGGCAGTAGCAAAAATAGTGGGTGTATATAGCCCCAATCCTATTGCTAGGGGACTTGCAGGGTATTTCTGGGGTGAAGGTGGGGGGGCACACCGTTGGAACGGGTATCGGGGGTATATATCGGGTATACGGGAATACACTGACAGTGTATTCCATTCAGGATCCTGGGAAAGCTGGGTTGCGGCGATTGAGCCCGTCAGTGCCACGTTACACTGACAAGCTTCTCCCTGGAATTTAGCTCTTATAAGAGCTGTTGGTTGTCTTCTCCTTCCTATCCTAGCCTGTCCCTGCCTACCCAGAATCTAAGCCCTAGCTAACTGGACGGAAACCTCCGTCCTCGGTGAATTGCAAGCTCAGAATGACGCGAAGCTGGGCGGCGCTGTTCTTTTAAATTAGAGGTCACATGTTTTCGGCAGCCAATGGGTTTTGCCTACTTTTCTCAACGTCACCGGTGTCGTAGTTCCTGTCCCACCTACCCTGCGCTGTTATTGGAGCAAAAAAGGCGCCAGGGAAGGTGGGAGGGGAATCGAGTAATGGCGCACTTTACCACGCGGTGTTCGATTCGATTCGAACATGCCGAACAGCCTAATATCCGATCGAACATGAGTTCGATAGAACACTGTTCGCTCATCTCTAGTATGGGTCAGTGTGCTGACTGGGAAAAACCTGGATAGCACACTGAGGGCAGGTTCACATCTTCTGACGACAGGAGACGGAGACCCAGCAGACAGTGTCCGGCCATGAGCGCCTGTGAGCGTTTTGTGCTCTTCGTGGTGAAACCATTTTTTTTTTAACCGGACACAAAGTCCTGCATGTCCGACTTTGTCTCCACTTAAACAAAAACGGTTTCACCATGGAGACCTCAAAATGCTCATAGGCGCTCACAGGTGGTCACTTTGCAAACCCATTCAAATTAATGGGTTTGAAAAGTGACTGACGGTTTCCGTCTCCTGTCCAGTTTCTCAGGGAGAAGACAGAAATCTGAAAGGGGAGAGCGGGGCGCATATGTAAATCCGCCCTTACCATGCATCCAGTCATGTTCAACCGATTTAAGACTGACTTTGCCAAAAATGGACTTGGCCAAGCCTCTATAGTTCGGAAGTGAAACTTTCTGTTAATACTTTTCTCCATTGTTTTGCCACAATAGTGGAAACCTCTTAGGGTTTGTTAACACGCGATGGAGACCTTTTCTGCAGTGTAAATTCTCTGTGCGGCTAGCCGCGACGGGATACTGACGGCATCCCACTCCTGATTAGACCTAAATAATGGGCCTAATCGGTAGGGAGTCTCGAGCCGCGAATGTCGCAGCTGAATCAGCCTTGGATTCAGTCGCTAGATAGGGCATGTTGCTTCTTTTTCCCGTTAGCTGAAGTGAATGGGAGCCTTTTTTGCAGTTGGAGTTTGAGGCGGGTTCCACATCAAAATCCTTTTGCAAAAAACTCAGTGTGAACAGACCCTTAAATGACCACCAAAAACTCGATTAATAATGTTCTTCTTGGGGGGTGTTCTTCTCAACAAAGATGTTCAGTATGCGTTGTACTGTATGTTATATAATGGGATGGAAAATCCTAGGTAACCAGCTCTGGATAAGGAGGTAGCCTTCTTCTGGAGACATCTCAGTGTACGCTATTCAGGGTATTATCTCTGATTTATTCTGGTGTGCACAATGTATTAAATATCCCGCATAATGGTGATGAATAATTCTAATCAGTTAATATCCGGGACAAATTAGATAATTAATTCTGGACACATCGCCATTCTTTTCAAGTCTAACATTTATTTTCCCATCACTTAGAGCAAGCATGCATTAAATGAAGGAAAATGATGTTAGTCGCCACATAAAATAATCAGATTAATCAGTTTACTGTAATGGGCTCTGTCGAATGCATAAAACTCCAGGAATCGTAGAATTTTGAATAAGGAATCGCTGTGACCTTTCAACAACCTATTCTGTCCTGTAAGATTTCAGACCAATTGATTATTAGCATTATAACAAAATGAGTCATTAGAATTCATGAATTCCACAATAGATAATTTGTTTCCGCGCCCAAAGCCCCTGACTGCCCATTTTAAGAGATGTGAGATTTTTTTTTTCCAGGAATATTATAGAGCTTATAACTAAATTCTATTCATTCTGTAATAATATATCTTGTTTCTCTGAAATGGCATAAATTATTATATGAATGCCAAAACACAAATTAAACACTTGACAAACTTTAATATTAAAGTCTAGTATGGTATGACTAATATTTAGTCAACGCTATATTTTCCTTGCCTGTTAAATGAAAGTATAGCGGTATTGAATTTATTCTTCTCTTGGCACTAATTTGTAGGAATTAAGATGGCGCCTACTAGAGACCACCCCATTGGGAGGTGCGGAAAACAGTCATACTCACCTTCCCTCACCTCGCGGCATCCAATGTTCCTTCATGGACATCTTCCATCCTTGTCCAAGTTGTGATGTAAGCAGCCCCAGGTTACCACTAAGTCACGTAGGGACATCTTTATATCATGATGCTTTGATGCAAACATCATGACTAGGGTTGAGCGATTGAAATTGGAAAAGATCAGATTCCAATCGGCGATAGAGTAAATTTCACGATGGCGATCTGAATTCTGATCCCGATCTTTTCCAGCAGGATCGAGGTCGGAGGTTATCTCAAGATCGTCTCAACCCTAAAAGTGACTTTTCCCATAGAGAAGCATTGACTAGGGTTTAGCGATCGGGATCGGAAAAGATTGGATGCCGATCGGCGATGGAGCAAATTTCACAATCGGGATCAGCTGGAAAATGATCAAAAATTGGATTTTAAAATCAATCCTGAAATCTCAAGATTGGCTCAACCCTAATCATGACAATGACTTACCCCACATGACCACTGAGGCCCAATCACAGGGCTTAGTGGTGACCCACTCAAAAGCCAGAAGATGCCTGGGAAGGAACAATGGATGTGAATTGGTAAGGTGAGGAAGATATTTTAGAATATAATAACATTTTGGGTTTGGAGCAGACAAATTCAGTTGAAATTGGTGGGTGAACCCTGTATACATTCACAAAAATAATCTCACAAGGTACAGAGTGTAGTGGTTAGACATGTCAACATTACCAGGAGTCACGCAGTCCTGGAGCTGCTGATCTGCAGGGGTCCTGGGTGTCGAATCCTTACTTATCTAGTATTGATGGTCTATCCTTTAGTAGTTTAGAAAGTGGCTAATAGAGCAACTGGGCAAAATTACACTGCATCAAAACTACTTGAGAAAATAGCAGGCAGTTTTCCTGGTGCAGTTTTTGTTTTTTACTTTTTTGACAGATGAAGAACCTTATTTAGCTTACTTATACAGTGCCATCATACTCCACAGCACTTTAGAGGAAACACAGGAAGAACATACTTGGCTTGATTCAAACCCAGGGCAATGCTGCTAACCACTGAGTCACCATATTTAACATGTGAAATTGTGAAATGGCGCCAAAAACTGCACCCAAACTACAAAGTTTTCCTATTCAGGTTTTACTGTGCTTTACTGCACCATGTGAATGTACCCTATATAGTTCAGTAGAACACAGCTCCCAGTGGTTTTAACTCTATTGTTTCCACATTATGATTGCTCTTTAGAGCTCGAATATTTATAATCGAGTATAAGCCGAATTTTTCAGCACAGTTTTTGTGCTGAAAAAGCCACCCTTGGCTTATACTTGTCAGCAAAAAAAAATTATTATTATTTTTTTTTTTTTAGGAGAGGGGGTGGGGTCTATGATCAGCCACAATATCAATGTATAGAATCTCCCATAAAATAGTGGGGGGGAAAAGAAGCTTTAAAAAAATAAATAAATAAATAAAAGTTCTAAATCCCTCCTTTCCCTAGAATAAATATAAAAGTAGAAAATGACTGTGAAACACAAACACATTAGGTATCCCTGTGTCTGACAGTGCCCGGTCTACTGAATATAGGGTATCTGCAGTGCTCCTGTTCCATCAGGAAGGGGTTAATAGGAGCACTGCAGATACCCTATAGTCAGCCAGGCTGAATGCCAAGTGGGGGAAAAAACCCAGTCCTCAAGCTCAGGGAAGGGGCAGACAGACAACCAAAACACCCCCTCCCCTTCCCCAGCAACTGCTGCACCTAAAAAACATTTTAATTTTTGAAATTTTCCAGTAGCTGCTGCATTCCCCCCCCCCCCCCCCCCCCTCGGCTTATGCTCGAGTCAATAAGTTTTCCCACTTTTTTGTGGTAAAATTAGGGGCCTCGGCTTATATTCGGGTCGGCTTATACTCGAGTATATGCGGTACACATTAATTGATACAGTATGTCTAGATATACTCACCTGTAAAACTCACATAGCAAATTCCTCTGACATCTTTCCAAGTCAAGAGGCAGAAAAGATACCGTACTTTTGCAATCTCATAAAAAGTTGATCATGACTATACCGTATATGTAATCTTGGAGAATGCCATAGTCTCCTGTGTGATACTGTGTTTGGCTATTCCTAGAGAAATCCTTAAAAAAACATAATTTGCTTTACGTACTTATAGAGACTCTCTACAAGTTTATTCACATTGTTCATAAATAGTTCCAAGATACTTTTACATACTACATATGACACACGTAATGAAGAGGTCACATGACTGTTCTATCCTTGATAATTCAACTGCTCCTTGGCTCTTTCTTTACCATGTCTCATGCTGGGTTGTAAGCAGTGCAGCGTCAGTCGGTAGCAGAGTAGCATCTCTAAAGCATCTGTGTCATCTGTAAAGACAGGGAGTCATGACTAAGGGGCAGCGATGTCCCCAAAACGCGAAAGCGGTTTCTTTTAAACGCACCCCTCTTGTGTGTTTTTTGCACTTCCTTTTTTTTGTTATGTGTGTTTCTTTTTAATGGATTAAATAAAAGAAAAGTTTTTTTACTGAAGGAGTGTCGCAAACCAACCTTTTCCTTTTCACACCATTGCTGGCTTGTCCTCCACTAGCCCGGAGGCTAGGTTTGGCACCTCCCGAAATTGTTTCTTCATATGCGGTAAGAAAACAGTCATCCATTCTTTAATTATAGCACTACCTTGGTAATAGAGTAGCATCCACAGAGACTGTGATATAGGAGCTGAATCATGGGAATTGTCCTTAAAATAGTATACTGCCTACAGAAAGCCCTGGCAGCATCAAAACAAATGTGCTGTACAGAACTAAGCAAGATAATGAAAATTAAAATTAACTACTTCTGTACTTTTGTGGCATCAGTTCCCAGAGTTAGTTTATGTTATACATTGAATTAACATCTATGTGGCATACAATAGTTAAGGTTACTGAGAGATTTGTGTGGCCATGTGCCCCTCTGGAGCCTCAGTACTGGAAACCCATCTAAAAAGGCCATGTTATAATCCGCTACTGCTCCCACAACTTACAACACATCCTTATCATGCACATATGTTTACCTTTACCTTAGCGCTTCATACCAATTCCATACAATATGGCAACATGCAAGCATTGACAGTTTGCCTACAACTATTGTAGAAGAAATAAAATGAGTGCAACATGCCAGTACAATCCGAAATAGACTGGAGGTTGATTTCTGACCCCATTGGGCTACAATGAGTAATGTACTTGAGCGGAAGTTACTAACCATACCTGCACGCTAATGGAAAAGAGGTTGGAAACAGACAAGCTGCAGAAAAATAGATGACAGCTAACCATTCCCTCAAAGTGGTGGCCCTTAACATTAAATTCAGAGATTTGCTTTCCCATATGTCTTTTTATAGTTAATGCAGATTTATTGTAAGGAAATATAAGAATAGAGGTCTACCAATGTACAAAGTAGAGAAACTCTCTAAAACATGGTATGAAATGGGAATCATATAAAGTTTTGTAAGACACCTTCTCTACTTTTACATTCATAATTGTGTTCAATTCGACCTCGTTTCATAATTCTATAATTTAAAAGAAAACAAGACATCCTTGTTCAAGCGGAATCAGGTTTCCATGGTAACTATGGCACTTATTTTTATTAATATGTTTTTTTTTTTTTTCTCCACAAATAAAAATAGTGTTGCGAGTCACGTATCGAGTTTTTGAGGCTCTTTACTTAAAAGCTTATTCCAATTAATGTTAGATTTTGAAATATTCTACATGGTCACTCGGTTTTATAGCCAATTTGACAAAGTGAAAATATCTTTTCTGCGTTTGGAAATGAAATTCTCCAAGTTATACAAGGTACAGAGTGTTCCTATGATAAGTAGTTATGCAATATGATGGTAGATTGGCTACTGGGATCATAGAGAAAGGATAGCAGTTTGGAAAATATTCTAATGTACCATATATGATGCCATGTTGTTTTTAAAAATTTACAAAAAATGAAGAAGAGTGTCCTAATTTTTTCAGAACTCGAAAACAGGAAGGTAGACACCGAGCAAACTAATAATATAGAGAGTTGTGAGAACTTAATGGAGAGTATTTAAGACAATAATGGTATTGGACCAAATGGCCTCTCACCTGATGTGGTTGTGATACCCGTTCATAACCACGTATATTGGTTTATAGACAGATGGAGGGAGCAGCATGTCTCATCTACACCGATCATGGAGCAACCGGGGAAGAGCAAGATATAGCGAGGCAATGGACGGTGCTTGCAAATTTTTTCAGAAGCAGGTTGATAATATTAGGGTGGGAAGGTCCACGGTTATTGGCCATTCCCAGTCTCAAAATCCAACACTGTGTCTGTCTCGGTGCCCGGACAAATGGTTGGGTCCTGCTGGTACTCCTGGTGGCATTGGGTACCAAGGTAATAGTAAAGGAAAGGGGTCAGTGTTAGTCGTTTTACTGTCCAATGCTAAGTCGAACTAGAATAATGGACAACTCCGTTACTTAGGCAGTAACACAGTAAAAAGAACATTTTTTCCTATCAGTATGTCTTTGGAATATGGGATGGAAATCCATGCAAACACAGGGAGAACATACAAACTCCTTGCAGATGTTTTTTTGCCCTTGGCGGGATTTGAACACCAAGACTGCAGTGCTGCAAAGTGAAATGCTAACCACTGAGCACTTTATTGAAATGACGATCCCCCCAACTAATTCAACAGAATCCAAAATGATCCTGCAAAAGAATGCACCTACAGTTGTCTTCCTTCCATCTCTTCCCCTGTTCCAGAACAAAAAAAAACTGCTCAATGACATAGAGATAATATTGGATATACACTGATGAGCAAAAGGGTAACAATGTTTTGAATGTGTGACTTTCAGGCTCCACACCTCAGCATCCACTTCATAAGTGGAAGTGGTTTGTATGCTTCGTAATAGTGAGATCATAGACATCCATGTCAACACCATGTGACGTGCATTACACAAGTCTGGAATGGTGGACAGAAAATAGGTGAAGAAGCCTCAACTTCAGTATAGTCGTAAGAAGTGTCAGCTCGAGTTTGCAAAAAAGTGGACAGAAGAAGATTGGAAATGGGTAATTTGGAGCGATGAGCGGAAATAAGGGAAAAGGAGGCTAACAGATCAAGAAATTAAAAGAGGTGTCAAGTTTGGTGGAAGAAGTCTGATGGTGTGGGGTTGTTTCACAGCCAAAGGTGTTGGATATTTGACCAGGATTGATGGTGATCTCAATGCTGAGCTATATGTGTGTTTCCTAGAAGATGAGTTACTTCATACACTCGAGTTCTATGAGTATGAAAAGGATGACATAGTGTTTCATCAAGACAACCCGAAGCATACCTCAAGATTAGCAACAAAATGGTTCAATGACAATGAAGTAGAGGTGTTGGATTGGCCACCACAGTCCCAAGAACTCAACCCAATTTAACACTTGTGGGTAGAGTTGAAGAAAAAGCTGTATTTGTACCAAAGTGAGTTTAACTGGGAAAATATAGCAGAGACCTGGGATTAGATTTTGGTCGAGACATGCTTGAATCTGATCGAGAGCATGCCTACAAGGATTCAGACAGTATTGAAAGCCAAAGGTGGATTTACAAAATACTAACAAAATAATTAAAATTAAAATTTAAAGTTTTAGGAGCAAACCAGTAACAATGCAGTTACATGACAAGAATCTACATAAACTAATCATATTCTAAATAGTTGCATGTCAAAGTTATGTATGAGATAGCCAAGATGATTGTCTATAAAATGATGGTAGTCTCATTGAAGCTGTAGTGGATGGTGAGATATGGAACCTGAAAATCACAAGTTCTAAACATTGTTACCCTTTTGCTTGTCAGTGTATTATAGTATGTGGTGTAATACATTCAGTATAAACTGACCCGGGGGGTTCTGCAACCTTTTGGAGGGGCAGGGGAAAAATGCACACATAACTTGTTACCTTTATTCTAGAGGTTATAGCGAGACCTACAACATTTTTATTTTTCTGTCCTATAGACATGTTATGGCTTTGTTTTTGTTTTTGTGGGATATTTTTGCAACTATTTTGTGCACTATTTTGTGACTTTTTTAATATTCTTTGCAGAAGGAAAAAGAGGTTGTGTTTTTTGACAAGATGGTGTTTAAATAATTATTTCCCCCCCCCCCAAAAAAAAAAGACCTAAGAGTAGTTTCACTTGTTTAGTAGAATTCAATTACTTCTTGCAATCACGTTATAGGGTGCCAATTGGGGTTGAACCGATCTTGAGATTTCAATATCGATTTTAAAATCCGTTTTCCGATCATTTTCCAGCCGGTCTTGATCCCGATTTCGATCGTGAAATTTGCTCGATCGC
Organism: Leptodactylus fuscus; assembly: GCF_031893055.1. NCBI lineage: Eukaryota > Metazoa > Chordata > Amphibia > Anura > Leptodactylidae > Leptodactylus > Leptodactylus fuscus. The sequence continues at coordinate 63,546,751 of NC_134275.1, forward strand.
CGATCGGAGTCCGATCTTTTCCGATCCCGATCCTCAACCCTAGTCAATGCTTCTCTATGGGAAAAGTCACTTTTAGGGTTGAGCTGATTTGAGATAACCTCCGATCTCGATCCCGCTGGAAAAGACTTGGTCAGAATTCCGATCGTGAAATTTACTCGATCGCCGATTGGAATCCGATCTTTTCCAATCCCGATCGTCAACCCTAGTGCCAATGAGCTAACAGAGTGATTCTCCTTCCTATATCACTCTGTCAATGTCATGGGGGTTATTTATTGCAGCATTTAAGTGAAAGAAAAAATATATATCCTTGTACCGTGTTAGCCAGTGGATATGAAATGAAAGAAATTTTCTGAGAGAAGTCCTCAGTAGTTGATACCTTTTTTAATGGCTAACTCAAAAAGTTTTTTGATGACATATCGAGCTTTCGGGACTACTATAAAGGTCCCTTCATCAGGATGGTATAACACAATGTCTGAAGGTAGGCATATATATACAGAGAAATGGAGTGTTAGATGCAAAATAGATGGAAAACAGAACATAAACAGTTTTAAAAAAAAACACATATATATAAGTTCGCAGGAAAGTTCTCTGGGTTTATGGCTTCTTTGATCAGTGACGTGGTGTCTAGTGGTTATAAAAGGCCATAAAACCCTGGGCCCTGTTTAAACCTTGTTGGAGAGTGCAAAGGGTCGTCATAAGTTTAAATTCCCATATGAGGCGATCTTTTCTGTTTCTGAAATTCCCCCTTTACTAAGGGTACTAAGGGGGAATTTCAGAAACAGAAAAGATCGCCTCATATGGGAATTTAAACTTATGACGACCCTTTGCACTCTCCAACAAGGTTTAAACAGGGCCCAGGATTTTATGGCCTTTTATAACCACTAGACACCACGTCACTGATCAAAGAAGCCATAAACCCAGAGAACTTTCCTGCGAACTGATATATATGTGGTTTTTTTTAAACTGTTTATGTTCTGTTTTCCATCTATTTTGCATCTAACACTCCATTTCTCTGTATATATATGCCTACCTTCAGACATTGTGTTATACCATCCTGATGAAGGGACCTTTATAGTAGTCCCGAAAGCTCGATATGTCATCAAAAAACTTTTTGAGTTAGCCATTAAAAAAGGTATCAACTACTGAGGACTTCTCTCAGCATTTAAGTGGTTAAAATTGTTACGATCAGAGGCAACTTTAATCCCAGATATTGTAGAGAGATGATGGTGGGTATTACAGCCAGCACCCACTGTTGATACCATTTGTAATACTCTTGTGCCTATGCTGACCTCTTGACATACTGTACCATTATGTCTATGTGCAATAATAATAATAAGGATAGCACTTTGCCAATCTTTGGGTTCATGTACAGGCAATAGGAGACATTGCAGAGTAATACATCAATTACACAATAGGAGTGAGTGATACTGTAATTTAGACAGAATTTTATGTCCATCTGTTGGGTGGGTTAAAATCTTGGTATAACAGATCCGATGGTTTTGACCTATGATACAGCCGATGTTTACAGTGACTCTGTTTTACACTAATGTTGTTATTCTATATTGTTGATTAGACTGGATCATTCACTTCCTTTACGCTTCAGAACTCCAGTTGCCATGACAACATGTTCTGGATTTGAAAAAAAATAAAATAAAAACCTTGCCGCATTCGGTGTGAAATTTGCTTACCTACGAATCCTACTAGTACAGTGCAGAAAGTGCCTGGTATATACTGTTATTTTCTCCCATTCAAATTATTGCATTACATTTGCAAAAAGAAACAAAAAGTACAGGCTGAGGAGCTTCTGTGTTGTTACATTGTGTTACGTGTATCCAACACAATTATATATACCCACTACTGGCGCGACTCACAATTTCACCTCCTGCTGCTACCAACAACATTGACCCCTTGCCAATCCCAGCCATTTTTCATTTTTGCATTTTTATTTTTCAATTCTCACCTTTGAAAAGCCTTTTGAACTTTATTTTCCATTCACCCAGACGTACGAGTGCTTATTGTCAGGGAACACATTGTACTTTGTAATGGTACCAGTTAATATGATGTACTTGAAAGCTGAAAAACAATTCAGAATGGGGTGGAATTAGAGAAAAACTGCATTTTGGAATTGTTCTTACGACTTTCAGTTTTATGGTGTTCACTGTGTTAAGCATAACACATTCCTTAAATTCTTCAATTCGGTATGATCACAGCCATGCCAAGTTTACTTAGCGTTTGTTAAAGTTTAGTACCTTTAGGAGGAGCCCCACAAGCCAGAAACACTGCGATTGCCTGTGCTGCAAACTCTGTGGGAAAAATCGCGGTTGTCTTAGAAGAGGGGACTAAGTTATATACAGTGCTGTAAGGTGCCACAAACCTACAGGCAAAAAAAACTAGACAATAAAAAAATATCATTTTCTATAATACACATTTCCTATAATACATATCTACAGGGTAAACCTGTGTTCCAATCTTGACCAGAGTGCAATTTTTTCTACTATGATGAACAGCTCCTTTAAAGCCTTGCAACTGGTCTGTATGTAGGTTCCTCATTTCAAGGATGGGCGCCCACGCCCCATCCTTGATTTAGAAGAGCAATGAGCTCTTCCATCACTGCTGTTGGAGGTGTTTATTGCAGTTACTGGTGCTCATGGAGTGTGTGTTGACTTGCATTTATCACTCACCACTCTGGACACCACTTCCTCTCTGAGCTCCAAGTCCTGATGTCACAACAGGCCCCAAAAGCAGAAAGGAAGCTCAACACTCACTCTCTGGGCACCTGTGACTACAATGAAAGCCTCAATACTAATAGTAGTGTTCATTGAGCTTCTAAAGTAAATATGGATGTGTTACATATGGGGAATAGTGGGAGCCATTATGTTATCCATGGGGCACTGTTTGGACCATTATTTTACTCGTGGAGCAATTGTCAGGACCTGAGTACTTTAATAAAACTTGTGTGTTTTCTGGTGGGGTTTGGTCGGGGATTTGTCCCGGTGTTCTGTGGCTCTCTGGTGGTTTTCTTACCACTAGGCTATTGATTTGGGTGTTGAGTATCTGCCATTAGTGTACACTTGAGATTTCTTTGATTTGAGCCTCAGGTGTTTGTCATACTCATCATCCTATCAGATTGTTCCGGGCCTGTATAAGGCAGAGGGATGGCTTTAGTCTTTGCTGGTTTTTGTTGTTACCAACCTGAATTTGTGTCCCAGTTAGGAGGAGTTACTTGTGGAAGTTGCACAGTTAAGGAGCTGATTTGGAAGGAGTGTGAGTGTTGCCTTGTGTGAGAGTCTGCTTTTCCCTCTACACTTCTACTCTACCCCTGTCCTACATTTTCTGGTTGCCGGACACTGCCTGGGTATTAGTGCGTTTTTGTTTAGGGTTTCAGATTTATTTTGCCCCTGTCCTGTGTAACCCTTTCCTCACTATTCCACTGTTCCTCTCCTCATTCTCCTGTTGTGTGTTTATGTTGTGCTGCGTGTTTGTTTCCCAGCACATCCCGTCCTAGTTGTTTCTGTTTGCAGCTGCACCTGTTCTTCGCTAGGGGTGACCACCTTTAGTATCCCCAGTCCCTAGCCTCTTTCAGCTCTCTCCCTACCTATCCATTAGGTCTTCGTGTTTAGAGAGTCAGAAGTTGTCGGGGCCAGGCTTAGCTTGGGAACAACCAACCAACACCCGCAGGCAGGACCTAGTCAGCTGTTGTAGTGCCAGGGAGAGTTTCCTACCCCTTTCCCTTAGAGGTGCATGCTGCATTCAGTATCTGGTTGCTTGGGCATAGGCACAATCTTGACAGCAATGGTCATTATACTACAACTGGGGTCCATAATAGAATACTAGAGAGAAGAACTGCGGGGGCCATTTTGTTACATGTGGGGACCCTGAAGGGGGCATTATATAACTGTTATTTATAAGTCATTTATAAGAGGTCACTACTTTGGGGTACTTGGTTGGGATTTTTTTCTGACTAGGAGATATTCCACTTGACAAGGCTGAGAAACACTAATTTGAAGAATGTAACACATTGTACTGCTGTATCTGAATATAAGATATCAGCAGATACAATAATGTCAGTGGCGTAACTACCGTGGTAGCAGCAGTAGCAGCTGCCACAGGGCCCGGGCCATTAGGGGGCCCGGTGACAGCCGCTACCGCTGCGGTTTTTTTTCAATAGGCAGTTACGGGCCCTATTCACTTTCCGATCCTGGCTGGGCCGGGATCGGCAAGTGACACTGCGGGCCCCACAAGGGCTATCATTATACTCGGGGGTCTTTGCAGACCCCCGAGTATAATGATCGGCGGACCGGAGAGGTAAGGGAACATAAAAAACTGTTACTTACCTCTCCGCGATCCTGCCAGGCCTCCGTCCTACTGCTGTCTGACGTCACATGAACCCGGCATGCTTCCCGGGTCCTGTGACGTCCGACGTCATTAACGAAGGACGCGAGAGGAGGACAGCACAGCACAGGAGCCGGGGAACAGGTAAGAAGCAACAGTGTTTTTTTTTTATGTTTTTATTTCCCGGGTCTCCGATTATTATACTCTGGGGTCTGAAAAGACCCCAGAGTATAATAATTGTTTATGGGTGTCCACAGAGGAACATAATACTGTGTACAGGGGACACTATTGGGGTTAATACTGTGTGTGCAGGGGACACTATTGGGGTTAATACTGTGTGTGCAGGGGACACTATTGGGGTTAATACTGTGTGTGCAGGGGACACTATTGGGGTTAATACTGTGCGCAGGGGCAAGTAAGGGACATAATAGAGTGTGGAGGAGGGGGTCGGTCGAGGTCTTCGGTGTCAGTTGGGAGGGGGGGGGGCCATGTCAAAAGTTCGCCACGGGGCCCCGCCATTCCTAGTTACGCCACTGAATAATGTTATATCACTCAGTTGCTACACTGCATTCCTTTGTGTGCTGTCTTTGGGAATATAGGACATGGTATACTGTAACTACATGCCGACATACTAAACTAGTCCCAATAATCATAAATGTATTCTAATGAGACAGGGCCTAGCTAGTGAGAAAAGAGGGGCATGTGCCTGGGGGGTAAGTATTGGCAGTAGCCCCAAAGTTTTGCCTTTATGCTTTATTGTAGATATGATCCCTGGTCAAGGTCCCCTCATCTGTTAGGGGATATTCACACTACACTGGATTGGCTGAGGGTGCTTTTACACTACCGTTGTGAATGTCCGTTACTGTCCTCTATCATAGGATGACAGTAATGGACATTAAACTGTTTCAGAGAATGGACACAGACTGGTTCTGTGTCTGTTCCTATTCACACTAATGTAAACAACATGATAGAATTTATCTTAGACTAGAAGTCAGTTATCTATGACAGAAGACAGCAGTGGACATTAACAACAGTAGTGCAAAAGCCCCCTTTGCCAAACCAGAGAGGCAAAAGTGCTATACATACTGTAGTAATACAATGGAAACTATAAATGAAACTCTACACAGATGAGAGTTTTTACAATAAATGCTATGCATAGAGGACAAATATTTTTTGGTAGAATAACCCCTTTAAGTATGTTTTACTTTGCACTAGATGAACCTTGAACATAGTCCTTGCATTGGGTGCAAAGACGTCTGGCTTTACCCTGGTCAACAAGCACAAAGCAGTTCTTTTGTATCCAGTGCTTTCTTAATAAAAAGTCATATTTCTTTTACCAGTAAATATAAAGCAAAACCTATTTCAAGGACGTTAGTTGTATTACAGAGAACTTCATAGGATTGGACAGTAGCTTTACAAGTCTCCGTTTTTGCTGGCTTTATAGCAGTGGGTTCTATGGACTCACGCGGTGTGTGATTACAATAGTAAATGACTTCACGTGTGTGAGAAATAATCAAAGGCAAATAAATAATAATAAATAATATTAAACACAAAAAAAAATGGAGATTCTTCGGGCTGATAGATCTGCTCCGTGGAGCTTTTTATAGACAAGAGAAACATGGAGCAAATTACTGTCCATGCGTAACGGGTCATCACATGCTAAATCTCAACGCTACTCGTATTTGTCTGCTGTTGTGATTTTTTTTTGGAATAAATATTTCAGCAGTGTTTCACGGTCATTCCGTAGAAGTCGGACCTTTCTGTTTTTGTTGACAAATGACTTATGCCCGAGCTTCATTTGGATATTCTGTGCAGGAGGATGACATTGGAATGGCTGTTGTGTTATTGGCAGGCAATGTTTAGCAAAAGCCCATGAGGTCTCGCTTGCAGTCATATTCCAGTACAGTATCCAACAACAGATTGCAACGAACACGTGAAAGCAAGAGAAAACTAAGGATAAATTCATATAAAATAATACAACGCGTATTATAAATAGTATCTTACTGTAGGCACGGAATAACAATCTGTTCAGGGTGCCAGATCTGTGTTATAATCTAGCATAGTATCTCATGTTGAAAAGTTGTATCTTATGTGCTTAGAACACTCCTGTGACAATATATAGCAACCAGCTGTAAATTTTCTGCATTTCTTAACACCTTAAAGGTTACCTGTTACCAGGATGTTCACAACTAAACCCAGAGAACTGACACTTAGGGTATGATATATCTGTATTAGGTTTCCTCTGTTACATTAAAAATCACCCTTTAACCTATAAACTTCCACCTCCCAAGTCTGCAAATTATCTGAGAAGAGTCACACTGGTCTGTGAACTGAGATGGTGCGTAACCCTGAGAGGCTGGAAGGTGGAATAACATCAGATGCTGATATTTTTCCAGATACAGATATTGTTCCCTTTGCTGTGTACTTAAAGTGCACCTCTAGCTATCAACAGCTTTTTCTATGTGAATAGTGAATTTGAATATAATAAAGTCTGTAATATATCTTATTAAGGAAATCTGTTTCCTTCTCCACTTATTAAGCTGTTCATCTGCTCCTTATCTTCTTTACATTATATATCCCTCTCCACATTCAGCCTCACACATACAACTCTACATAGAAGGCAGGGTCTAAGAAGAATTATCCTGCAGCTGAATAATTGATTTATTGCCTCATTCTGTGTATTATAAGCTTCTCATCTACAACATAGCAGTGTTAAAATAGCAAAGACCAGCAGTGTGTAACCACAGCAATTACTTGAGTGTCTTTTCAAATCCCCTCCTCTCTTCTAGACTAATATGGAGGAAGTAACTGCTTATAAAGTGGAGAAGAAAACAGATTTCTGTAATAAGCTATAGTACAAAGTTTCTTATTTTCACCTGCACTATTCATTTATCAGAAGTTGTTTCTAACTGGAGGTTCCGCAACCCAGATGGAGTATTAGTGGTGTCACAGGTTGGGCCAAGTGCACTCAGCTGATCCAGTCCAACTCCCAAACCAGACACTGACAAGGGGGGCTTGCATGGTACCTGATGGTGGTGGTAGTTGTATCCCTGGGGCTCCTTCCAGTTGGAAGAGGGTCCTCTCTTACCCTGAATCTTCTGATTGTGTTTGAAAGGACCCTGAAGGTAAATGCATGAATGACTCAGAAGGCAGTGGTGCAGTTGAAACAGAGTAAACTTTACTGTAAAAAACTGTGTAACTACTTCTCACTGGGGGTAGTATTCTCCCAACTGTTGGATTCTCCCAGCCTTGGGGATCAGGGATGCCTAGGCCCTAATGATAAATATTGCCATATACTCGACTCAAACAAATCAGTAGTCAACCTAGCCTCAGCTAGTAGATGGTTCTGGGGGCTGGTTATAAGGAAGTTCTCTTAGGCCAAATACCTTTCTCTAGGTGGGTCCGGAATACAGTTCCTGGATAGCAGCACTTCTCTCTTCCTCAGCACACAGTCTAGCAAGTAGACAGACTATCCTTCCCTGTCTTAGGGCTGTCTCTTGGCAGACTTGGGTAAGTAAGTAAGTAATACCCTCCCTCAGGGGCTGACCGGAACATGTTAGTGCACAAGTTTCACAGTTCCAACACTCACTGCTCAAACTGAATGATTCTGCAGAGATTTTGCGTCTACAAACCCCACCCAGTGGCCTGTGATTGTCTCAGACTTAACCAAGCCTTGAAAAAGTAGGGTGTCCTACAGTGTAGAAAAAACCATAAGAGGTGACACATAAGGGAACCTGCAAAACATAAAATACATTAAATATACAATACAATGGAAATATATACAACCAGAGGCACATAAAATAAAGATGTTATAAGCAGTGTCACTCCGGGATGCTGCAGAGGTACACTTTAACTGCCTCTATCTCTACTTCTGTAGTATACAGGAGCACAATTCTGAGATGATTTTTATAGGGTCATGGGCAATGTTTAATACAATAGAGGGAAAGCTTAAAAAAATATATTCGTACCCTCTCTGTACGAATAAAGTAGGTTTAGTAGTAAAAGACTTGGCAATAGGTTCCTTTTAAAGGGAATGTGCCATCAAAATGATGGGCAAACCTGACAAGATTTGTTTTGATCAACATTTATGAGGTTCTTCTCTCCAGTTCCTTTTGAGCCAAACAAAAAGCACTATCATTATTCTCTGGGGTCTCCTCAGACCTCAGAATATAATAAGTGGAGGCCCAGGGAAGGTGAGTAAGAATAACAAACTTATGCACACCGTGTTCCACCTCTCCAGGACATCCATGTGGTTCTCCAGTGTGCTCTTCAGGCCTCTGACTGATATCACATTCCTTGGGTCACCACTAAGGCCTGTGATTTGAGGTCTCGATGGTCAAAGGGGGACATGCTCTCTAACCGCAGGCTCATCCTTATCTGCTTCAAGTCAATAGCTACTAGTAGTTTCCAGACAACTCCTCCTTGTCCATCTCCTTTTGCTCCCGAGCTGTGTGAGTCCCCATGGGTTGTTTTAATTCCTGAACAATCCCTTTAAACGATTCATAATCAAATTATTGACATGTTAGATTCACACTAGCATTTGTCTCTCCGTCATTTGGGTCCCTATGGTGAACCGAAAGATGGAGAGCCCAGTCGCTTAAAAAGTGGTTACCCGTGGACCCCATAGATTTTGCTTTCCACCATGCAGGACTTCCCGACACCTATTTTAGATGGAATCTATGGTAAAGTCTTCAATGCCTTAGTAGGCATTGAATGGGACTGGCAAGGGATGGGTGAGTACTGCTTTGTGCCTGTTTTTAACCCTTTTTAAGCTTGATTTATTTTATTCCCAGATTACTTCATCGTATATTAATATTATTATATTACAATAGCAAAGATTTAGGATCGCATCTGTGATTGTATAAGTGATATCTGACTGATGTATTTTGTTCAGCTGATAAAAATGCACATAAAATGTATAAAGAATATAGACATAAAGTGACATTATATACCGCCAGCCCTGTGTTAGTGAGCATTAGCTGACGCTTCTTTTCACTATAGTGTTAGAGCAACAAATATTTGACCTTGGAACATCGCACCGAAACACCTGCCTGTAGCTCCACTGCAACGTCTGTAATGTCTGGGTGACTCTATGTACTGTTTATCTGGACATCATATGCTCTATTGGTAACACTCATTATTTAGGCTATTTAGATTGGCCTTGTATGGCGGTATTTTATTTACAGGGTAGTGCACGATCATTTATTTTGGTTAGCGTTGCTGTCATTTTTGGGACACATTTTACAAGGAACCCCTTAAGGACTGTCGGCAGCTGTCAGTGGCAGGTGCTGGCTGTACTATACCGCTGGCATCCGCCGTGGATGGAGAAAGCCAAGCTCCTGAGCCCTTTCCATACATTCTCATACCACCAAGGATGGACTATTAAATCCTTAATTGTTAAGGGTTATATTTGTTATATTTAGAGATGAGCGAACACTATTCAGAACAGCCGTTCCGAATAGCACGCTCCCATAGAAATGAATGGAAGCGGCCGGCACGCAGACTTTGCCAGTGGCCAGTCAATTAAACCTCCGCGTGCCAGCTACGTCCATTCATTTCTATGGGTGCGTGCTGTTTCGAAAAGTGTTCACTCATCTCTAGTTATATTCTTTGTAAACTGGTATTTTAAGTACTGTATGGTTATATTGTGTATTCACTATATGGCAGAATTATTTACGTACTAAATAGAGGAATTTATTTGGGCGTCATAATACAAAATGATGCAAAATACAGTGGGGCAAAAAAGTATTTAGTCAGTCACCAATAGTGCAAGTTCCACCACTTAAAAAGATGAGAGGCATCTGTAATTTACATCATAGGTAGACCTCAACTATGAGAGACAAAATGAGAAAACAAATCCAGAAAATCACATTGTCTGATTTTGTAAGAATTTATTTGCAAATTATGGTGGAAAATAAGTATTTGGTCACCTACAAACAATCAAGATTTCTGGCTCTCACAGACCTGTAAATTCTTCTTTAAGGGTCTCCTCTTTCCTCCACTCATTACCTGTAGTAATGGCACCTGTTTAAACTTGTTATCAGTATAAAAAGACACCTGTGCACATCCTCAAACAGTCAGACTCCAAACTCCACTATGGTGAAGACCAAAGAGCTATCAAAGGACACCAGAAACAAAATTGTAGCCCTGCACCAGGCTGGGAAGACTGAATCTGCAATAGGCAACCAGCTTGGATTGAAGAAATCAACTGTGGGAGCAATAATTAGAAAATGGAAGTCATACAAGACCACTGATAATCTCCCTCGATCTGGGGCTCCATGCAAAATCTCACCCCGTGGGGTCAAAGTGATCACAAGAACGGTGAGCAAAAATCCCAGAACCACGCGGGGGGACCTAGTGAATGAACTGCAGAGAGCTGGAACCAATGTAACAAAGCCTACCATCAGTAGCACACTACGCCACCAGGGACTCAGCTCCTGCAGTGCCAGACGTGTCCCACTGCTTAAGCCAGTACATGTCCGGGCCCGTCTGAAGTTTGCTAGAGAGCATTTGGATGATCCAGAAGAGTATTGGGAGAATGTCCTATGGTCTGATGAAACCAAACTGGAACTGTTTGGTAGAAACACAACTTTTCGTGTTTGGAGGAAAAAGAATACTGAGTTGCATCCATCAAACACCATACCTACTGTAAAGCATGGGGGTGGAAACATCATGCTTTGGGGCTGTTTCTCTGCAAAGGGGCCAGGACGACTGATCCGGGTACATGAAAGAATGAATGGGGCCATGTATCGTGAGATTTTGAGTGCAAACCTCCTTCCATCAGCAAGGGCATTGAAGATGAAACGTGGCTGGGTCTTTCAACATGACAATGATCCAAAGCACACCGCCAGGGCAACGAAGGAGTGGCTTTGTAAGAAGCATTTCAAGGTCCTGGAGTGGCCTAGCCAGTCTCCAGATCTCAACCCTATAGAAAACCTTTGGAGGGAGTTGAAAGTCCGTGTTGCCAAGCGACAGCCCCAAAACATCACTGCTCTAGAGGAGATCTGCATGGAGGAATGGGCCAACATACCAACAACAGTGTGTGCCAACCTTGTGAAGACTTACAGAAAACGTTTGACCTCTGTCATTGCCAACAAAGGATATATAACAAAGTATTGAGATGAAATTTTGTTACTGACCAAATACTTATTTTCCACCATAATTTGCAAATAAATTCTTACAAAATCAGACAATGTGATTTTCTGGATTTGTTTTCTCATTTTGTCTCTCATAGTTGAGGTCTACCTATGATGTAAATTACAGACGCCTCTCATCTTTTTAAGTGGTGGAACTTGCACTATTGGTGACTGACTAAATACTTTTTTGCCCCACTGTATATTGGGGAAGGGTTCCTCAATGTATAAACCAGCCACGCGCTCCCTACTTTTGTCTACATATCCATGTATCGATATTTGTCTACACCGAGGGAGCGCGTGGCTGGTTTATACATTGAAGAACCCTTCCCCAATATATTTTGCATCATATACTCCGACCTAAGAGTCGTCGCCAGTGGACGCTGCCCATTGTACTCGGTTAATATTCTTCTTTTGCGCCCTACCAGGCGCAACAAGAGCTTGACTTGAATTGGAATTTCCTGAAGTTCTAAGGTCTCCTAATAAGCGCGGCCATACTTGTTCAATTGCTTTATAATACAAAATGAAAAATACAGTGAAACTTTTTTTAGACGACCACCCAAAATTGCATTAAAAAACGACCTTCTCGGGGAATCGTCTCCGCAAATAAGATGGTTAATATGGAAAACTGAAAAGCCATCTAAAAAAATGTGGTCTGGGTAAGTGGTTGGTCTTCTCATAGAGTTGGTTGTCTGGAGAGGTTTGGCTGTATAGAGGTAATGCAGATTTTTAATGTGTTAAATTATTGTTCAGAATTTGTTTCTTTTGTTCCCATTATCTTTTTACTTTTTCAGCCTGAAATCTGGAATTCTCTAAGAATACTGTACAGAACACCATCTGCAGAAAAATAATGAATCCATCACCTGTGTTTTTCCACAGAGACACAGAACCGCTTTTTATAAAGTACCCAATTTCTTGAAAACAGTTCTGCTGTATTAGAAAATTTTCGGTGAATATCCTTGTCTTTTTGTCTGCTTTATGGATTGATTTTAAATAGAAGTAAAAAAATACTATTACAAACATAATACATTGTTATACATTTAAAAAACTAAAATAGAAAAAGATTATTAAAGCGATTTTCTGGTCCCTGGGCAATTTTCATGACTTATCCTTAGGATAGACCATCGGTACCTGATCCGAGGTCTGACACCCAGAGATCAGCTGTTGTAGCTGCCTCCAGGTATAGGAAGCTATACAGGGGATGGTGCTGGAAGCAGAAGGCACTATCTATTCTATAGTGACTGTTCCACAATATGGCAGCTCTACCTTTACTGTGGCATGGCTGCTGTACAGCTTACGAGGCAGACAGAATTGCTAATGTCCAGGTGTTGGACCCCCACTGATCAGATACTGGTGGCTAATCCTGAGGATAGGTCATCACCTATAATTCCAAAATATTACCATATGCTTGGACTATATTTATATAGAGAGACAGGTAAAGTTCCAAGGGTAAAATATACAGAAGGACCACACTCTTGGAATGAATACTTTCACTTGGAATGACCACAATAATCTCCGTCTCCCTCGGTGTTGAAGGTGTATACTCCGACCAAGAGGTCGGGTAGTGTTGGGGATGACAGGACGATTCCCAGATAGAAGGTCGCATTCAACCAGTGCCCAACTGGTCAAGAAGAAACCAAAGCCGCAGGAATACAGTAGAAATACCTTGGAACTGCCAGAAGTTCCAAGAAACAAGGTCGGGAATCGCATTCCTCACACACACACTGGGTACACTGTTAGTAGCAGTATAAAATGGCTTTATTCAAGATAACCGGCGCAGGCGGTAAAACTTGTAGGCCCCGGGCCTCATGCAGAGCCTACTGCGCATGCCCACAGCCACAAGAAAAATTGGCCGCTTACACAGTAAGTAAGCGGCCATTTTCTTGTGGCCTGTGGGCATGCGCAGTCAGCTCTGCCCGAGGCCTACAAGTTTTGAAGTCTGTGCTGGAAGAATACACAGGAATAGGATGTTCCTAAAGAAGATGGAGGCGGCGCTGGAGAGTTCTCTCGCAGTATTGGGGACTCCCCCAGTGCTGTTTGAACACTAGGGACCACCTCCAGTGCTGCAAGAGAACTCATTTGCATACTGGCAAAATCTGGGATTTCTATGGAACGGCGGCGCGGAGAAGACATCTAAAGGTAGGAGACAAATAGCCTTTCTTAAGGCTATTCTGACGTGTTAGGGACAAAAAATTCCTTCTGAATAATACTGAAACCCATATTTTAGAACCAATGCAGTTGTATATGTGCAATTATATTCTAAACCCCTTTGTCTATTTGTTACACTTATTTTAATAGAAAAAAAATATTACATAAAATGTTCTCTCCTTGTTACCTAGTAACTAAGAATAATAAAAAAACGGAAAAAATAATTAAAATAGAGCGCTTTATTAATATTATATTAATTAGAAATTAAACTAAACATATGTTACAATGAATGATTTTTTGATATTCTAAGCTAAGCAATAAAACAGTTATGCAATCCAAGTAAAAAAAAGAAAAAAAATTGTTAAAATTGATCACAATTTTAAAATTGAATTAATTAAAAATGTAATAAAATATATGTGAAATTAACGATTTATTGAAATTACAAAACAATTATACAGCCCACATAGAAAGGAATAAATATCCGGTTATGAACGAGATTATTTTCTGTTCGTAAAACTAAAACTGACATTCTGGCAGCCACGCGGTGGGTTTGGGCGCAGGCCACTATGAATCTATTCTACGGAGGATTCGTATTCATTAGCATACAAGACATAGTACAGTATGTGCTTTCTGCCTTGGTGCATAAATTAAATATACATACAAATAAAATGATATTTCATGTGAGAGGTGTTTTATGATGATAAATCAACGATGGAAAGAAATTAGAAATCGATTTACCTAAAATCTACTTTATTTAACTGCATTAGTCAATTCTATATTATTTTTTGTTCATAGAACGGTAATGCATATTTAATGTACATAAATATAAATGTGGACATTTCAGTCTGAAAAACTGGGTCACTGCACCCAGAAAAATAACAACAAATTGCAAATTCTCATCGTTCATGGATGGAGTTGTCAAAATGTTCTCATCATTGGAGTAAATTTGTGCCCAAAGCAAAGACTGCAGAATGGAAAACACAAGCGCCCTGCGAGCTATCAATTAGCCTCAGCAGCAGGATAAGTCTTGTGTCAACTAGACCTAGCTTCTATCATATGGACAAAAAAAATATCCATTATAAGCCGTACGCTGTAATATAGTACAGGTTATGAGGATATATACCGCACAGTACAGTAACCAATCAGATCACCCCTGAATTAATCATACACATAGAGATTCTAGTGCTGGACTGGCTGTGATGAATGACAGGACATCCACTGTGGTTTCGAGCCCGGTTATTTATAGGTATTGTTCTTACTGTATAGATTTTATCTATTTTTCCATTCAATACAACTATGACTCTCTCTATGTCCCTCTCATCTCATTATTGTCCAATTAATCTTTTAATGACTTTGTTTCGCTAATCCTCCCATAAGAGTCAATATTGGATTATTTTTGTCTCACTATGCCCAGTCTATCGCAGTAGATGACTACCTACTGCAAAGCTTTAGCCATCACGGTGAGGCATGACTTCTGGATAGATGTTGATAGGATCATCTTTCAGGTGACTGATTTTCATTCCACTCTCACTCATCCTTGTAAGAAACTTCTTAAATGGGATGTCCGAGCTCAGACAAAATGTGACTGGGGCAGGGAAGGGGGAAGAAATGGTATAATATTACTTCTTATGTTGTTAATACCCCATCAGCTCAGTGCTTTGTGGTGCAATCTAGACATGTGACCACAGCACCCAATCACTGGTGACCAGGGGTGAACCTAGACTCTCTACTGCCTGAGGCGAACTATGGAAAGGCTCCCCCCTCCAAAAAATAAATAAATAAATAAGATACCCAATCCAGTTGTCTTTGGTTGAGTGATGCGTCATTAACATTGTAGAACATGCCCCTCTCCCACTTGAAGATCAAAAAATCTTCTTATACGGACCCATTATACAACTCCTTGTTTATGGCCCTCACGTGGTATATGACCATCTTTTTTGGTCCATACATGGTATACAACCCTTTTTTTTGGCCCCCACACAGTATACAACCCCCTGTTTTTTGGCCCGCCACACAGTATATGACTCCCTTTTTCAGACCCATCACACAGTATATGACTACCTTTTTCTATATGGCCCCCATAGTATATGTTCGGTTGCTATCTATTGTGTTATGGTAATAGGTAGTGGACAATAACTTACCCATCCTGTAGCTGACGCTGAAAATCGCTAGGATGAGCAACATATGTCATGACATTGAAGAATGCCAGGATGCTAAGTGCAGTGCCTCCTAGAGGTGGCAGTGGAAGTCATTCTGGATAGGCGTATGGATAGGTGAATAAGTTATCAGCTGCTACTTCTTGTACTAATACAATAATTAGCAGTTGATTTTAAAAAAATGCTACCCTTTCCCCCCACAATTTATTTCACGAGGCACCTCCTGAGGCCATCACCCCTCAGGTCACCTTGTGGAAGATGTACCCCTGGTGGTGGTAGTAGTGTGTAGCTTAAGATCAAGGGCACTAATTGTTTGGTCATGTTGGCGGGCATGTTATTACTGCGGCACAGTAGACAAAGACTGATGGGGTACAAGAGAGTGGCCTGACTGGAACAGGAAGGTCACAGGAGACTCTAACTGCTCAGGAGGCTTTGGAGTCCAGGGGCCACTTCTTAGGGCCTTTTTCAACTTTATGGTTGCTTCAGCCATCTTTTTCAGTGTGGCCTGCTGGGGGAGCAGTATATCAACCAGGGACAGAAATAGACTTGACAGGCTGATCAGAAGCCAGCTCTGTCCTGTGGAGCCCCCTGAACCCAGTACAGGTGGTGGGTGACAGAAGGATACTGTCCGTGGTGAGCTCCATTTGGGAGAATAAACCTCACCCCATGTATGAGACCGTGATAGCACTGACCGACTGCTTCACTCCAAGTTTGAGGACACCCCGGTCAAGCTACATAATCTACATTAGACCAAGCCAAGATCACTCAGCACAGGTGGTAATTCCTCTATTATATATATAGTCTTTCCTACAAATCTAATTTTAAAAAACCCCAAAAACTGGATATTCCATCCAAACATATCCAAAGTGCAGTATCATAGTATTTATTGTGTTCCTGCTCCATCTATCACCTCTATGGGTCTGTCGCAGTGCACTTTTTCTGAGGTCAACCACAGTTTAAGCTGCCGGGATTTGATGCAATGTGAAAAATAAGCCGGCCAATTAGCATCCCCATTGGATATGAACTGTACTTCATGTTAATAATGTAGCTTTTGTGCAAGTTGAAAGATCGGTGGAGAAAATAAAGGTTTAATCAAGTCAAAGAGATTTCTTTAGTCCACTTAACTTAACTATGGAAAAGTGGAAACAATATCTAAATCAGCCGGTGCGGCAGCTTTTACCCTGCCCGCGGCTACGTATATATTATGGACAGGACTTTAAAATATGACCGCGCCATTTCACGTAGTGTCACATTGCGTTAATGGAGCCAATATTTTTACACTTTCAAAACGCAGCAGGAAATAGAAAGACTTGTAAGAAGATTATAAAAGCAATTTTTCAGTGGACTTTATTAAGAATTGTTTCATAAATCTGCACGCTGAGAGACGGTCGCTATTAATCCAGTTTTTTTCGGGTTTATTAACAATATATACAGTCATCGTAAAAATAATTGATGGCAGCAACTGAAATAAAGTTTCTTAGTTGTTTGTGTTGTGGATATATAGTGAGCGTAAAAATCCAAAGAGAACATAAAGATTGAATATTACTTTCAAGTGTACAAATCAATCAGAAAATTGCGAGTTGGAACAACGTAATGCAAATGGTATGTTCGTGAAACTCAAACAAACATGTAAAGAACTTGATTTTTTGGGGTTTCCTCTTAGTGATCATGAGTAGAGATGAGCGAACAGTGTTCTATCGAACACATGTTCGATCGGATATCAGGGTGTTCGCCATGTTCGAATCGAATCGAACACCACGTGGTAAAGTGCGCCAAAATTCGATTCCCCTCCCACCTTCCCTGGCGCCTTTTTTGCACCAATAACAGCGCAGGGGAGGTGGGACAGGAACTACGACACCGGGGGCATTGAAAAAAATTGGAAAAAGTCATTGGCTGCCGAAATCAGGTGACCTCCATTTTAGACGAATAGTGGATTTCAAATCCGGGTCATATGGGAATGTGAACTTTGTGACTATGAGACAGGGATAGCTGTACAGGCAGGGATAGCTAGGGATAACCTTTATTTAGGGGGGAATGTTATTAAAAATAACTTTTTGGGGCTCTATCGGGTGTGTAATTGTGATTTTTGTGAGATAAACTTTTTCCCATAGGGATGCATTGGCCAGCGCTGATTGGCCGAATTCCGTACTCTGGCCAATCAGTGCTGGCCAATGCATTCTATTAGCTTGATGAAGCAGAGTGTGCACAAGGGTTCAAGCGCACCCTCGGCTCTGATGTAGCAGAGCCGAGGCTGCACAAGGGTTCAAGCGCACCCTCGGCTCTGATGTAGGAGAGCCGAGGGTGCACTTGAACCCTTGTGCACCCTCAGCTCTGCTACATCAGAGCCGAGGGTGCGCTTGAACCCTTGTGCACACTCTGCTTCATCAAGCTAATAGAATGCATTGGCCAGCGCTGATTGGCCAATGTATTCTATTAGCCTGATGAAGTAGAGCTGAATGTGTGTGCTAAGCACACACATTCAGCTCTACTTCATCGGGCTAATAGAATGCATTGGCCAGCGCTGATTGGCCAGAGTACGGAACTCGACCAATCAGCGCTGGCTCTGCTGGAGGAGGCGGAGTCTAAGATCGCTCCACACCAGTCTCCATTCAGGTCCGACCTTAGACTCCGCCTCCTCCGGCAGAGCCAGCGCTGATTGGCCGAAGGCTGGCCAATGCATTCCTATGCGAATGCAGACTTAGCAGTGCTGAGTCAGTTTTGCTCAACTACACATCTGATGCACACTCGGCACTGCTACATCAGATGTAGCAATCTGATGTAGCAGAGCCGAGGGTGCACTAGAACCCCTGTGCAAACTCAGTTCACGCTAATAGAATGCATTGGCCAGCGCTGATTGGCCAATGCATTCTATTAGCCCGATGAAGTAGAGCTGAATGTGTGTGCTAAGCACACACATTCAGCACTGCTTCATCACGCCAATACAATGCATTAGCCAGTGCTGATTGGCCAGAGTACGGAATTCGGCCAATCAGCGCTGGCTCTGCTGGAGGAGGCGGAGTCTAATGTCGGACCTGAATGGAGACTGGTGTGGAGCGATCTTAGACTCCGCCTCCTCCAGCAGAGCCAGCGCTGATTGGTCGAGTTCCGTACTCTGGCCAATCAGCGCTGGCCAATGCATTCTATTAGCCCGATGAAGTAGAGCTGAATGTGTGTGCTTAGCACACACATTCAGCTCTACTTCATCAGGCTAATAGAATACATTGGCCAATCAGCGCTGGCCAATGCATTCTATTAGCTTGATGAAGCAGAGTGTGCACAAGGGTTCAAGCGCACCCTCGGCTCTGATGTAGCAGAGCTGAGGGTGCACAAGGGTTCAAGTGCACCCTCGGCTCTCCTACATCAGAGCCGAGGGTGCGCTTGAACCCTTGTGCAGCCTCAGCTCTGCTACATCAGAGCCGAGGGTGCGCTTGAACCCTTGTGCACACTCTGCTTCATCAAGCTAATAGAATGCATTGGCCAGCGCTGATTGGCCAGAGTACGGAATTCGGCCAATCAGCGCTGGCTCTGCTGGAGGAGGCGGAGTCTAAGATCGCTCCACACCAGTCTCCATTCAGGTCCGACCTTAGACTCCGCCTCCTCCAGCAGAGCCAGCGCTGATTGGCCGAATTCCGTACTCTGGCCAATCAGCACTGGCTAATGCATTGTATTGGCGTGATGAAGCAGTGCTGAATGTGTGTGCTTAGCACACACATTCAGCTCTACTTCATCGGGCTAATAGAATGCATTGGCCAATCAGCGCTGGCCAATGCATTCTATTAGCGTGAACTCAGTTTGCACAGGGGTTCTAGTGCACCCTCGGCTCTGCTACATCAGATTGCTACATCTGATGTAGCAGTGCCGAGTGTGCATCAGATGTGTAGTTGAGCAAAACTGACTCAGCACTGCTAAGTCTGCATTCGCATAGGAATGCATTGGCCAGCCTTCGGCCAATCAGCGCTGGCTCTGCCGGAGGAGGCGGAGTCTAAGGTCGGACCTGAATGGAGACTGGTGTGGAGCGATCTTAGACTCCGCCTCCTCCAGCAGAGCCAGCGCTGATTGGCCGAATTCCGTACTCTGGCCAATCAGCACTGGCTAATGCATTGTATTGGCGTGATGAAGCAGTGCTGAATGTGTGTGCTTAGCACACACATTCAGCTCTACTTCATCGGGCTAATAGAATGCATTGGCCAATCAGCGCTGGCCAATGCATTCTATTAGCGTGAACTGAGTTTGCACAGGGGTTCTAGTGCACCCTCGGCTCTGCTACATCAGATTGCTACATCTGATGTAGCAGTGCCGAGTGTGCATCAGATGTGTAGTTGAGCAAAACTGACTCAGCACTGCTAAGTCTGCATTCGCATAGGAATGCATTGGCCAGCCTTCGGCCAATCAGCGCTGGCTCTGCCGGAGGAGGCGGAGTCTAAGGTCGGACCTGAATGGAGACTGGTGTGGAGCTATCTTAGACTCCGCCTCCTCCAGCAGAGCCAGCGCTGATTGGTCGAGTTCCGTACTCTGGCCAATCAGCACTGGCCAATGCATTTCTATGGGGAAAAGTTAGCTTGCGAAAATCGCAAACTGACAGGGATTTCCATGAAATAAAGTGACTTTTATGCCCCCAGACATGCTTCCCCTGCTGTCCCAGTGTCATTCCAGGGTGTTGGTATCATTTCCTGGGGTGTCATAGTGGACTTGGTGACCCTCCAGACACGAATTTGGGTTTCCCCCTTAACGAGTTTATGTTCCCCATAGACTATAATGGGGTTCGAAACCCATTCGAACACTCGAACAGTGAGCGGCTGTTCGAATCGAATTTCGAACCTCGAACATTTTAGTGTTCGCTCATCTCTAATCATGAGTGTACTTTATGTATATTTGATGTAGGATCTTCAGCTTCTATGGGACTTAGAAAGAGGGATGAGACGGCTCCAGCTATCCCCTTCATCATGTCCACCTATTTAGGAGGACTTCACTTTTAATAGACTGTATGACATTAATGGAGTGAATAGTATGATTTCAAAAATAAATGGAGTCCTCTGCAGTGCGTCATCTCAGCAGTCAAGTGCGGCAAGGATTTCCACTGATACAAGCCCCCAGTTGCCGTTGAACCAGACAGTTACATAGTTACAAACATAGTAAATGAGGTTGGATGAAGACATCAGTCCTTCAAGTCCAACCTATAACCCTACAATCCCTACAGTGCTGATCCAGAGGAAGGAAAAAAAAAAACATGAGACCAATTGCCCCATTTTAGGGGAAAAAAAATCCTCCCTGATTCCAGTGGGGGACACCAAAGCATTGGAGACAGAGGAGAATGGAATTTTTATAATATTTCTCTTTCCCTGGTCTCCTGGCAGAGATTCCTGGACAACACCTTTGAAGCAAATTGTGGAGGATAACATGGTTAGAATTAAAGTTGTCGTACTATTACAGAAACATATCCCTTATCCACAGTATAGAGGATAAGTGTCGGATCACTCAGATTCTGGCCACTGGAACCACCAAAAATCAGTAGAACAAGGGCCCAAAAGGCCCCCTGAAGTCTCTCTATGAATAAAGCATCACAGGCACGTCAGTGTAATGCTGGGACTGAAATCTTCAGAAGCCCCATTGAAGTTGATGGGGTGCCAGTCATGAATGTACACTGGCACTTAATTCTCAACGAGGCTTTGGGTTTAATTTAGGGCTCTAGTTTCTGGATCGTGAACCTGTGAATAAGGAATAAGTGAATGTAATGTCACAAACCCTCTAAGAGTTCTTCTGGTTACTTTCTCAGAATATACAGCCAATGGGAGAATTTTTTTTGCAATTAAAAGTTGCAAAATTGTAAATGCCAAATAAATTGTCGAACTTGGCATTTAATGCCACCTTTACCATTTTTGTGAAAAGGGGCTATGCAGGGTGGGGTCAGTGGCTTTAATACTGTGAGGGAGGTAGCTCGGTAGTGTTGCAGACCCAAACAGTCAAGGCAGGGACACAAACTATGCAGCAAAGCTGTTTATTTACAAAAAAAGGAAAAATAAATAAACCTTGACTACAGACACAAGTAAGCAAAACAAAATACAGCCTTAACTTCAGGCAAAAATAAAACAAATTCCTGCTCGTCCGAGCAACTAACTAAACAGAAGTTATAACCTAACTATACATGTGGCTTACCACCAGCCACACAAGCACAAATTGGTCTCACCGGACTCAGGGTTACAGGACAGACCCACTCCCTCTGAAACCCTTTTTGGGCGAGTAATGAGTCTCAGGATCCACACCTGGGGCTGAAACCTACTGCAGATTCGCACTAGACTACACATAAATCAGGAATCTGGGGCTGATATAGCGGGACTCCAGCACTTTACCTTTCACCTTCTCACAACACACTTATTATTTATGCCTGTGGTATATGCAAGGCTAGAGGGTCCTTTCCCCTGCTTGTCTTCATAGTTGCATTTTGCCCTTGGTGGGATTTGAACACCAGGACTCCAGTGCTGCAAGGCTACATTGCTAACCACTGAGCCACTGTGTGGCCCCTTGGGGTGCTCTATCCTTAGCCAGAGGACATTGCTGTGACTACTTTGGAGTGGATGACTATGACAACTGAGGTGCTATGACTGCTGTGAGGGTGCTTGAAAAAAGGTTCTGATAAGAACCGAAGTGTCGCTCAGCTTGGAATAAACCCAAACTTTTTCTAATTGTTGGAGTGCTGACATTTTTCCACTTCTTATGTAAAGTTTAAGATTTGCCATCTTCTAGTTTGGCTCTGCACCAGGTTTATATGCTGTGCTGCTTCTGCATTTTTTTTCTACTTCTGTGAGGGTGCACTATCCTTAGCCATAGGACATTGCTGTGACTACATTGGGGTGGATGACTATGACTGCTGGGGTGCTGTAACTACTGTCAGGGTGCTCTATCCTTAGGCAGAGGACAATGGAATGTCTTCATTGGAGTGGATGAGTATGACTGCTGGGATGCTATGATTACTGTGAGGGTACTCTCTCCTTAGCCAGAGGACCGTGCAGTGACTACTTTGGAGTGAATGACTATGACTGCTGGGGTGCTGTAACTATTGTGAGATTGCTCTATCATTAGGCAGAGGACATTGCTGTGACTACTTCGGAGTGCGCTCTGTTCTGAATACAGAACTACTCCTTACTGTCTCTGCTTAGTTTTTGTCCACACCTCAGCTACTTTGACCTGTCAGTCCACATCTATGGACATACTGAAATTTGAACACAGTTGTGTAATGGTGTTTTCTTCAAAGCTTTTCTACAACTTGCAGTCAAATAGTTTCTTTATACATAACTGAACAATAAAACAAAGGAGAAATTTGTTCAAGGGCAAAACAATACTTACTGACGCAGAAGAAGAGAAATAAAAACCACTAAGTAATATGTGTGCTATAAAACCTGCCATTAACATTAAGAAGTACACATAAACATTCCTCACACCCTTTCATTATCTGCATGTTATGTTAAAAGATCATTAAATGGAAACCCAAAGTTGCTTTATGTAATAGAGATACTAATAAGTTTTATATTTATAAGTGCAGAGGCTTAGTGGGTTTTGTTGGATGGTTGGAATACAAATGGAAATTAATTGTCTGAAACATGCGCGAGCGCATGCGTGGAAAATAGTGCAAAAGGAGCCATTAGTTTGGGTTTGATTGTATTGCATTGTATTAAGGAAAGTAAATGTGAACGAGAATGCATTAGTATATGTGTTCTTCATAAATATGAGCGTGATATCACGATGATATGAGTACTATATATCAACTCTTTCATCCCTTTCCTTGGATGTCTTTATGAATAAGTGTGCACGTATCATTGGACGTCTTGACGAATACATGTCCACATATCCTTGGACGTCTTGAGAAATATGTGTGCACGTATCATTGGACGTCTTGAGGAATACGTGTGCACGTATCCTTGGATGTCTTGAGGAATACGTGTCCACATATCCTTGGACGTCTTGAGGAATACGTGTGCACGTATCATTGGACGTCTTAAGGAATACATGTGCACGTATCCTTGGATGTCTTGAGGAATACGTGTGCACGTATCCTTGGACGTCTTGACGAATACATGTGCACGTATCCTTGGATGTCTTGATAAATACGTGTGCACGTATCCTTGGACGTCTTGAGGAATATGTGTGCACGTATCATTGATGTCTTGACGAATACGTGTGCACGTATCCTTGGACTTTGAATACATGTGCACGTATTATTGGACATCTTGATGAATACGGGTGCACGTATCCTTGGACATTTTGATGAATACGGGTGCATGTATCCTTGGACGTCTTGATGAATACGGGTGCATGTATCCTTGGACGTCTTGATGAAAACATGTGCACGTATCCTTGGATGTCTTGATGAATACAGGT
Organism: Leptodactylus fuscus; assembly: GCF_031893055.1. Taxonomy (NCBI): domain Eukaryota; kingdom Metazoa; phylum Chordata; class Amphibia; order Anura; family Leptodactylidae; genus Leptodactylus; species Leptodactylus fuscus. Next base: position 63,570,893 of record NC_134275.1, read on the forward strand.
GCACGTATCCTTGGACGTCTTGATGGATACATGTGCACATTTTGCCAATGTTATTGCTTTGACTTTGTAACTCGCATTTGATACAATGTTTGACACACGTTTGATTGGTGACAGTGGAGACATTAACATGGCCCTAAGGGGAAACGGAAATACAGAGGTTTTCTATTTGACCAGCTGGAGCTGAAACTTTTAAATTACTCGTGTGGCCAAGGGCGGCATTTTTGGTAATTAAAATGTGTCAACAAATTTCTATCTAAACCATATGATGTACACAGACCTGCCTTGAAGTGTAGAGGCTTTATACGTGAATTAATATTTGTCTATTGTGGGGAATATACAGATGGAGCAGACGTGAATGTCTCTCTCCTGGCAGGGCTGTTTTAGTAAGTTCGACACTTTTATTACCCATAAAATAAACATTCTGGAGCATTTTTTCTTATAACCCTTTTCTTTGGTACGATTTGGTAGCTTGTATTGTCTTTACTGAGGAAAAGAATGACTGACATGAGAATGCAGTCCAACCCACAGACATCATAGTATTGGGCATTAAGAGCTGAGCAGATTGACATATGACATATGTTTGACATATGATTGACATATTGTCGTGTCCAGTATAACTTGTGATTAATTCATATAACGACTACTTTTCGGCAAAATCTACAAAATCATGAGGTTCTTGGTCTACATTCTCATCTCGGTGTATAAACCAAGTTGCCACTTCACTGTATGGTGGCTTGGTATGGTATTGGATTGGGCGCTCCATGGTGACCACCATCACTCCAGCACAGTACCAACAGGGGATTGGACTGGTCCAGACAATAAAGTGAACAAAACAGTCCATGGCTAGAAATATAGGATAATTTTCTTGTAGTGCGGACATGCGCAGTCGGCTCTGCCCAGGCCCGATGCCTGGCAGAGTGAATTCAGAGCCGGAAGATGCTGCAGGGACGCTGCACGGAGAAGACTTCTCGGAGGATCCAGCCCGACCCTCACTCATGGACTTGGTAAGTATAATTTGATCGAATGTTGCCTACCCCTGAAACGAGCATTTTCCCCCCATAGACTATAATAGGGTTCGATATTCGATTTGAGTAGTCGAATATTGAGCGGCTACTCGAAACGAATATTGAATATCGAACATTTTACTGTTCGCTCATCTCTATTAATTTTCATATGTATTTGACTCATTACGGCTGCATTGGAGGTACAGTAGGCTATATATGATAAAAGAGTGACATTTCTAACCATGCTATAGTGAATATGATAAAATATCTTTAATGTTTAATGCGGTTTTGCCTTTTTAGATGTGATGGATAATTCTGATCAGATGATTAGCAGCAGCTTTCTCTATTTTTGCAGATCAAAGATGAGAATAATGCAAATCTCACAAACTGCATTTGAAATCTGGAATAATTTGCACACAATCTGGAGAATAATTCATAGTCACTGGGGACTCGGCTCATCACAACATATTTCCATGTTAAAATGCCATTAACTAGACATATAATGTATTTTGAAGAGTTTCTCAGCCTAGTAAGTTATGGCATATTGTTTGAACTGTTAACATTCTGCATTTTCCTCGAAAAGAGGAAGGAGTCTGGAACATGTTCATTGTCCCATGATATATGGAGATGTTCAAGAATGTCAATAAGCCATTATAGGGAAACATCATTACTCATATAGCGCCGGTATAATCTACAGTACAACTGAAGAAATAACATATACGTAAAAAGTCAAGTAACCTATATAAAAAAGATGAGAATAAGAGAGGTTCCTAATAGGGTTGAGCAATCGGGATCAGAAAAGATTGGATCCCGATCGGCGATCGAGCAAATTTCACGATCGGGATCTGCTGGAAAATAATCGGAAATCGGATTTTGAAATCTCAAGATCGGCTCAACCCTAAAAGTGACTTTTCCCATAGAGAAGCATTGACTAGGATTGAGCAATCGGGATTGGAAAAGATCGGATCCCAATCGGTTGTCGAGCAAATTTCACGATCGCGATTGACTAGAAAATGATCGGAAATTGGATTTTAAAATCAATCCTGAAATCTCAAGATCGGCTCAATCCTAATTCCTAAGGATGAGCAAACATGTTACAAACAAAATTTCTGGTGTTCAACTCTCAAAACAGAGGTGTAACTACTGGGGTAGCAGCAGTAGCAGCTGCCAGAGGGCCCGGGACATTAGGGGGCCCAGCAGCAGCCACTACTGCTGTGGAGAGATAATGGGCCCTACTTACTTACCGATCCTGGCTCCAGCTCACAGCCACCTCCAGAAAAGGGTAACATAGTCGGGGATGGGGGGGAAACCCATGTCAAATGTTCACACAGGGCCACGCCATTCTCAGTTACACCACTGCTCATAAATCAATATTGTACTATGGAGTCTCTTGAGGTCCCCATAGTATAATAGTCAGTTGTTACCGAACTGAAACTTGCTACCAAACTTTGCAAGTATTTGCAACACAAATCTTATGAGGTTCACCCATCACAATTCCTTACAGTCTAAATTAAATGGGTGGAGTAACAAAATACACACGATAGAGGGACATTATGAAAGAACCTATACCAGTTTTGACAAGTCATTATTTTTGGAGCACACATTATTGTGGTCAAAATTGTCACTTTATGGCTTTTTTCTCCCCACTTTTAATTACTGGAAAATGGGCATTTTGGAGTGGAGATGTTGAACTTAGAGGAAGCTCCAGCAACCTGTAAGATTTACATAGGCTGACTTCCTCACTTCTGGACATGGATAAACAGGTACTAGGGGCTACTAGAAGCCCGTGGTCACTGTCCAGGCCCCAGGCTGCAGAAGATGCATATTGGCACCCCCTGATCTTGCCAAGGAAGGGTACCAAGGGGCATATATAGAATAGTGAAACTCCTTGGATGCCACGGTCATGTTTTAACCCCATTGGAGCTGGCCATGGGAGGCCACAAAGGAGTTAAAGTGTTGTGTCATCACAGGGCTGGCTGCTGATTGGCAGCACGCATGGCATTGTGGGTGATCCTGCATTCCCAGAGTTCCTTGTACCATGTCCTAATGTGCATCAGACATTTTTAGAAAAAATGTGAATTGTTACCACGTAGCGTGAGAAAATCCGGATTCGATACAAATCGAATATTTCCTAAAATTTGGATCAAATTCCACTTTGACAGCTTCAATTCACTCATCTCTAATCACAGTGGTGCTATAAGGGAAGCTGGTAGAGGATAGGGTACAGTAAAGAGATTTGTGAGCAGACAAATGTATATGTGGTATAAGCCACTTTTAAGAAGTGAAATTTCAAGGCACATGAGAAACATTAGGAGCAACTCTTATAGTCTTAGATTGTTAGATCTACAGTAGAAGTGCAGCATGGGAGAAGTTCTGCGGATTATATATATATATATATATATATATATATATATATATATATATTTATATATACAGTATATAGTGTATATATATAGTGTATTAGCCAAAAGTGAAGGTTTCTTCATAGAAGAACTTACAAGAAGGAATCAAAGTTCTGCTTTATCTGACAGCCGTCTAATTTTAAATGCACCATCACCGCAGGAAGCAAAGGAAGGATGTTCATTACCCTGCTGATAGTAATTTATGGGTAAAAAGGTCAGCCAAGAATATGGAAAATTTTCATTTACCATTTTCCTTGCTTATAAAAAAATACTATTTCAAAGTCAGATTTTTGTTCTTTATTGTTGATCAATTGAAATAAAGCTCCACTTTGCTTAGTGAATGGGACGTACTCATAGCACCGTCTCATGTGCCTGTCCAGCTAAAGATAATACAGACAATCAACATTTATAAACCATGGGAGTCTTGTGAGGCTATTTTTTTATTTTATTTTTTTTTATATTTGCTCCATGTAAGCCATGGGATATATATATATATATATATATATATATATATATATATATATATATATATATATATATATATATATATATTGCTAGATTCTCTGTTAACTACACAAGCGTACTCACCCGTTCTGGTTGTTAGACTCATTCTTTATCCATCAGTAACTAACAGTGACTCCAGTAACTAATATAGTACATAGCAATCCCCACATTGTGACATTTCTTATATATGTTAAATGCGATTTATTCTACACAATGACTGCAGATACTTTGTGCAATTCCATTAACACATTTAACAGGATTAAAAGCAAAAATGTACAACAGTGAAATGGTCAGTCTAAGATCATTGTGTGCTCATGCGAGTAATATGGTCACCGTCAAAGATGCAAATGATTTATTTAGAAAGGTTATCAGTTTTCTAACATTGATGTCCTATCCCCAAGTAACAGAGAGGATAGCTGGAAGTTGTACAACAAGATTGGAGCTCTGTAAGGGGAACATTAAAGGGGTTGTCCGGGATAAATGCAAATTCTTCCTATCAACTAAACTCCATCCTTCACCTAACTTCTAATTTGCATCAATAAAAAATGAATAATCACCTATATCACATTACCGCCTCAGGGACACTTTCTGATAATCTGGTGATGTTCCGTTTCACCGCTCACCAAGTACTCTCCTCCCCCCCATCCCCATCAATACTTATGTGTCTTCCTGTGTCAAGAAAGAATCTTCCTCTCCTCTTCTCTTCCAGCGCCTGCGCAGTCTGGAGGAGAGTTCAAGACATGCGCCGTAGAGATGGAAATTCACTTCTACTGCGCATGTCTCACACTTACTTCCGGTCTGTGCGTAGCATCTCCAGGCTGCACACAGTGAAGAGGAGGCAGCTCCCATATTGGAAGCTAGGTAAGTATGATGCTATGGGATGGGGTGCTATCAGTGGGCAGGGTAGCCTAGATTAGCATAGCTAGGGAGGGAGGGGGGGTTAGTAGTGGGCGGGATAGCTTAGTGTAGTTTAGCTAGGGAGATGGGGAGCTAAAGCATTGAGAGAGTAAGGGGAGCAGTGACAGGAACATAGCATGGAAGGTACAAAGGAAGTCACATAGTAGGAAGCTACACAAGTAAACAAATGCAGAAGTTATTAGACACCTAGAAATCACTCAAACCAGCGTTAAAAGTATATGGTTGCAGTTTTAACTCATTAATAACACTAATGAACTTTTTTTTTTTTAAAGATTTTTTTGCCTGGAAAAACCCTCTAAGGAGGTGCAACCAAAGACTAGGACGTTTTAAGGGCACACTTCAGCTGTGAAACTCAGTTCTTCTTTAGTCTGTATTTATTTCATTAGGGACTTCTAGCAGTATAGTTTACAGTACAGGACAGTATGTCACCAGGAGGCAGGGACTCCATGCAGCATATATAACTATACCGCTATAAGGTGCAGGCTGGTAATTCCAGCCAACACAGATGGAAACTTCTCATTGGAGTCTGGTCTCTTGTATAATGCAAAGAAGCTGAGGCTGGAGGGGGAGTTATATCTCTTTCACATGATTATATCTCTTTTTTTATGATCAGTAACTACTTAGGGTGAATTCCATCGGTATAACAAAACAATCTTGGCTACATCTCTACATATGTTTATTATTTCATTTTGCTATTGCAATTTCCTATGTTCTTGTGTTCTTGCTTTATTTTAGCACAGTAAATACTTTCTGAAAGAAATACAAGGCGCACGTATTGAATGCAATGAAAAATTGGCTTAGTCTCGGCTTAGACTGTAAATCTCACCCCGAGCTGTGTATAAGAAGGTGCGATACACATAGTACATACCAGGCTCCGGTGTAAGAATCACAGTCTCCAATTAATCTTCCATATTTCCAGCATTTGCTTTCTAGGGCATTGTTTGTTTCATTTTATAATTATTATGTTTTGTCATGTCAGAACAAGCCGTTACTCGGTGTGACATGACCACCATTCCCTAAAGCTTTCCTTTGTGTACCACACTGATGAATGGCACCGAGCATGCGACCAGAGAGAAAAAGCGACCATTTCAATAAAATGTCTTATCAACGGAAGAAAAGGCAAACTGCTAATCTGTCAGCGCTAAGACAAACTTGACAAATGTGAAAGGATTAACTTAGAGATCACAAGCTAAGAAAGTCATTACAGCTGCAGGGAAATGGAGCCAAAACTTAAAGGACATGTCCACTAATTGAGATGTCTGGTTACAAGAGCTTTACATTAATAGAGGATCCTGGGATGTTGCAGAAAGTTCCCTGCAGAGCTTCCTCCTGCCTCTTCCCAATCCAATATATTAAGAGATATCCTAAATCCATTTTTTGCAGTTTGATGCTAAAAAGAAGTTGTTTATTTAGCACCTAAATAAGTGAAAAAAGTATCTCTAGTGCAAAGGATGGGTTAAAACTGGCCCACCCAACTGCCACCACTGGACCAACACTTTGACACGTGAAGGTCCTGTAAGATGGTGCAGAGACGCACCTTGTACAGCTAGCTGGGAAGTGTTAATCTGGGTGATGGCATCTGTTACCATAGTGGAGGAGCTAATGCTTCAGAACTAGAATTTACTAGCTTTATCATGGCTTATGTTGTGCTTGCACTGTGTTGGATGACGCACTTTGCTTTAGTTGGTGCAGGTCTTCACACAGTCACAGGGTTCTAGAATTGGACCTGGGTTGCACCCACTGGTCACACTACAGGAGAGATTGTGTGTTGTTCTATCATGGGGTGGCCTCGTGATATCAAGTCCATGGTGGTAGATGGATTCATATTTAAAAGTTGCTCCTGATCTTATATAGGATGGAGAGTCACTTGGATGGAGCAATAGTCAGTCAGGTAGTTTGGAGAACCGTGCAAGAGAGTTAGCTGTGCTGGGACATCAGAAGCCTTACTGGAGTACCCGGTGAGTGAGAGCACCTCGGGCATCACCATTGAAAACAAAAACATTTCATTCGCCTGAATGCCAACACAAGTCATTGTTCTTCAGTGCTCTGTAAGTTGCCATTATCTAATGTATTTTGCCAATGTCAGCGTAGAGTGTGGCCAAGGTGCTCAATGTGATTTTTATTCTTCACCGGTAATGCCTTAAATGACCTACAGAAGGCATACTGTCAAAGTGAGGGCTGTACAGAGGAGTGACACGGTGGACAAGAGGAGCAGCTCCAGACACATGGGTACCATATTGGCACTTCGTAGCGGGAGATCCGTGGCTGTATTGATGGAGAGTCCCATGATGGTTACAGTCCCATACAACACAACTCCACTTGAAACTGACTTTAGAGAGAATCTCTTGCCAATTGACTCTATTTCCATGAATTGGGTCACAATCTATGAGACTTTATTGATGGTACAGTATGTCTAGCAGATAATAACAGCATGGAATATGATAATGGACATACAAGTGGTGTGTATGGAGAATTATTACCACTGGCGAGCCCAAGGAACATCAGTATAATGCTGACAATACTCATCTATGATGTCTATCTACCTCCCCTTATACATACAGTATAGACTGGACTATGTAACCAGTTTAAATCAATGTATAGCACAATTTAACCTCAACATCCATTTATCAGTTTTGGATAATATATATATATATATATATATATATATATATATATATATATATATATATATATCAAATCCTGTAGTAGTCTGTTCTATACAAATCCACAGTTCTCGCCCAATTTGGGTGAAATTTGGCACGCCCCCTCTCCACGCACAGGAGCAGAATACTGCGCACATTACATATTTCTAGCGTTCCCCCCATCATGAAATTTGGGCCCCCGAAGTTAGGCCCTATACATATAATGGGGAAATGTGAAATCTGTGCTATACAGGAGCTTTCATCACTGAAGCTGCTGAGGTAAAGTGAAAGCTGAGCTCTGATTGTTTGCTATGGGCAACTCCACAAGTCTGCCTGTGAGGCGGCTCCTTCAGGTCCTAGTAATACTGTGATGGCCGCTCTGTATTACTAGTCATCCTATTACATCTCTTATCAGTGTCAGGTGAATACTAAAGGCTCATAATACTAAGGACTGGTTTATAAAATGCCGCCCAAAAAATGACCATCTATTGGGCAAGTTTATCCAAAAGCTAAGAGCGCAAAATTGTGTCAAAGAGCTGAGACAAGTAAACAAAGTGACTCGCAGATTGAGGGCCCCGTCACACGGCGTAAGCGCTCGGCTCATTCCGAGCCGTACATGCGAGCGCTTCTAAACACTTCCCATTCACTTGAATGGGAGCGCGCGTAAAGCCGGCTTTACGAGCGCTCCCATTGAAGTGAATGGGAAGTGTTTAGAAGCGCTCACGTGTATGGCTCAGAATGAGCCGAGCGCTTACGCCGTGTGACGGGACCCTGAAAAGAAACGGATGAGACAGGCTAAATGTAAGGGCCCATTCACACGGAGTAAACACGCGTGTATTTTGGGCAAAATACACGTGTAAAAGATACACGTGTAAAAATAAGACTCCCATTGACTTTAATAACATTTTACACGAGTATTTTGATGTGTATTTTGACGTTTTTTTACACGTGTAAAAAAATGTCATTGAAGTCAATGGGAGTCTTATTTTTACACGTTTATTTTGCCAAAATAAACGCGCATTTACGCCATGTGAACAGGCCCTAAGGCAGCTGAGACATCAGAGAAACGGGAATGTTGTCTTCACAAGAACTGGATAAGGCAGGCTGAAGCAAAGGCATATGGAAACATCTGAACAAAAGGATGAACGTTCTGAAAATGACCGTATACGACATATGCAATGGGGCTGCCTGGTCTAGCAACCACATACATGTCCATCGATTCACTCATGGAGAGTGAACAAGCCATAATGTACCCATTGGAGTTCTTGAATTCTTTGGAGCCTCCTAGAATGCCACCGCATTCACTCACTTTATCAATAGGAACCACAACAATTTTGCTTCAGAACCTTGACCAACCAAAAATATGTAACAGAAGGGGCAACACGGTGGCTCAGTGGTTAGCCTTGCAGCGCTGGAGTCCTGGGTTCGAATCCCCCGCCAGGAACAACATCTGCAAGGAGTTTATATGTTCTCCCTGTGTTTGTGTGTATTTCCTTCCATTCTAAAAAGACATACTGATAGGAAAAAAAAAAAGTACATTGTGATCCCTATATGGGGCTCATAATCTGCATTGGAAAAAAAACAGGAACGGCACAAAATTGTGCATTAAGAGTCTTCATGCCCAATGTTATTGATGCCACTATTCCTATTGGAAACTCTAAGGGTACATTTACACAGAAGAAAATGAATTGGGTGTGGAATCCGCCTCAGATTCAGCACTGAAAAAAAAGCCTCCCATTGACTTCAATGGGTTCCATTTTTCTCCATATGAATGGACCCTTAAGACCCAACGGGCATGAACGCATCACGGTTCTTCCTGCAGAGCTTTGAACAGAAAGTTCATGAAGTTTTCCTCTGCTGACTTTCTGTTTACAATTATATCTATGGTAAAGCCACCGGCGTTTCCGTAGATATAATTGACATGCTGCGATTTTTAAAACTGCAACGGTTTTGCGCCGCAATTTTTTCCACAAGGTGGGAACGGGATTTGCATGAATCCATCTACTTTGAAAGTACTGTAAAATGCTGCGATTTTTCCCAAGGGGGAAAAATTACGGTGTTTCCGGTCCGTGGGGCCCCAGCCCTACAAATGTTTTCATTCCGCATATTCCTTTGCTGCCAAGCGACATGCCCTTCCCAATCCGACTTGCATTTGCTATGACTATAAACAAAGAACAAGCTCAATCACTTAAAGCATTAATTTGGAGAGCCTGTGTCTCTCACATGGACAGTTGTACGTTGCTTGTTCTAGAGTGGGTAACCCCCAAAATCTTTTCATATACAGGTATGTACCCACCTGAAGGTAAAACCAGAAACATTGTGTACCAAACAGCACCACAATAGATAGTTGTATAACTGTAAAGCAATGTTACTCTTTGCAGGGGTGAACCTAGTATTTGTGCTGCCTGAGGCGGACGTCAGAAAGCGCCCCCCCCCCCCCCGCCCCCCCGGGAAGAGCGAGCGGAGCGGAGCGGAGGGGGTGGAGCGGAGGGGCGGATTGGAGTGGAGAGGGCGGAGTGGGCAGCGTTAGCGGGAGAGGACCTGCTCTCTGCTAAGCGTGAGGGGTGGCCGCTGGAGCAGCGCTACGTCCACAGGGCAGCCCCAATCCACCACTCGGTGATGGTGACGCTAAGCCAGTCCAGAACAGCTTGTCCAGGACTGGCTTAGGACAGCAAAAATGCCGCCGCTTCAGGTCACCTCATGGGAGGTGCGGCACTGACTCTTTGGTTCGTGAACTACTTATAGATTGAACTGGAGGGAGGGGGAAGGGCTGCACTATTTTGTTAAAATTGTGTAAGGGGCATAAATTTTAATTTTTGATTAAAAAAATAGTTCAAGAAAAAGATGTAATAGTTTATACTACATAATATGTATTGAACATTTAAAATCAATAAAAATGTCAAGTTAGTAAAAAAAAAAAAACAAATTAGTGAAATGCCAAAATAATAAAAATTTTAAGTGGAAAAAAAGATTTACTGTAGCTCTGAGAATGTCAATTTCAGTGTGACACTGAAAATTTTACTTTAGCATAAGCAACAATTTAACATATTTTTCGCGAACGAAGCCGCGGGTAATCTACTAGTGTACTATAGAAATGATTTATTCAATTTGATTTTTGTAGATTTTTGTGCCAACAGACTCAAACAGTACGAGAAAACTGGATAGAAAAACATAGGACAATGCAAACATATCGGATCAAGTGTAGACAAAGACAATAACAAGACTAGAATGACAAGTAAGACATGGACCGACACATGGGGTTAGGATGGGTCAACCAGATTGACAATTACATACCAGCCAGGGGTCACGGTTTAGATAAATAGGTTACTTAGGGTTACGAAATGCAATTAATCTTTTCTTTTTTTTTTTTTAAATGTAGATTGTGAGCCCCACATAGAGCTCACAATGTACATTTTTCCTATCAGTATGTCTTTTTTTGGAATATGGGATGGAAATCCATGCAAACACGGGGAGAACATACAAACTCCTTGCAGATGGTTTTATGCCCTTGGTGGGATTTGAGCACCAGGACTCCAGCGCTGCAAGGCTTCAGTGCTAACCACTGAGCCACCGTGTGGCCCCCTTAATTGATCTTTTCTGTCCTGTCATTCAGTGCTGTATACTGTATACATTCACCATGATCCACATTAACTTGCTTTGGTACATGGATCCCATGAGAATTCAGAAAATGTTATGCTTTGGATAAAATTCAATTTATACCTTTGTGTAATTTTATTCATTTGATCACTTCCGACAACTTGAAAAGAAACCCCATAACATTATGTTTGGTCGGGAGTGCGGTTGAGCCGATCTTGACTTTTCAGGATGGATTTTAAAATCCAATTTCCGATCATTTTTCATTCGAACCCGATCTCGATCCCAATTCCGATCCCAATGCAAGTCAATGGGATTTTTTTATTAATCGGAGATCGGATTTTAAAAGCAATCCTATTCACTATACAGCATGGAATCTAAGAATTGTTAGAATCCACGCTGTGTAGTGAATCACTAAAGTAGCCAGAGGATTTTTTTTTAATCCTCTGGCTACTTAGTCCCCCCTGGTGTCCACTTACCTCCAGAGATGGCTAGTCCAGTGCCCGGTGCCTTCCTTCTTCTTTGCCTTGCTGCCGCTCCATGCTGCTCATCTCCCTTCGCTGCCCCCTCCCTGCCAGGTAAGGAGAGTGTGGGTGGGTCAGGAGAGTGTGGGCGGGTACTGGGAGGGGAGACGTCATGTCTCCCCGCCCTGTACCCGCCCACACTCGCCTAAGCCTCAAGCCCCACCTATCTAGCGCTTTAAACACTAACCTGGGAGGCGGGGCAGCGAGGCAAGAAGACTGCAGCGTGGAGTGGCAGCGAGGACAAGAAGAAGGAGGGCACCGGAGCAGCCATCTCTAGAGGTAAGTAGCTGCTAGAGATGTTTAGTTTAGCCTCCCATTCGAATGAATAGAGGCAGCCAGTGCGCAGGGGGTTAAGGCTGTGTGCCGGCTGCTTCCATTCATTCCTATGGAACTGCAGCGGAGCCTTCACACTGAGTATACAGCGTATACTCAGTGTGAAGGCTAAGCAAGGCATTGTGGGAAACGATCACCAATCTCAATCCCACATAAAAAGATCATGTTCGGAATTCCAATCGCGATTGTGAAATTTTCTCGATCGCCGATCGGAATCCGATCTTTTCCGAACATGATCGCTCAACCCTAGTCAGGAGAGCAAGCAAGGAGATTCCCTTTATCCAGATGGGGTAATGAAACTTAGAAGCAATTTGTGGTCAGAGTGCAAATCAGCAAAATAGATCATCTCTAGCTCTAAAAGACCACTCCTGTCCTGAATAATATAGGCAACTTTTTGACTTCCATGGCCACTATGTAATGCTTAGTTTCACCTGTGGTGGTGCTGTAGGGAAATTATACCCTTACTGCCAGCTTTCTCTCTAGATTACAGATGATCTCTTGGTTCCCAGCAGGTGAGCACTTGGTGATGAGCTTACTGTCTATGGAGCCTTTAAAAAAGTAAGGATGGTCCAAAACTAAGAATTCCCTTTAAGTCCAATGTGATCTGTGATCACGTTATTGGGGGAAGTGATTTTACAGGAACGGAACCCGTCTGATAAAATAGTTATTTTTGAAGTTTTTGGTCTTTTTGATCTATCATGTTGAAAACTATTATTCCGGGGATTCTATTAAGCATTTGACCTTTATAATCTAAATTTTATCTCAGCAGCTTTTTGCTCCTCTATGTTAATTTCTGGGTGAAATACGCAACACAATTTAAGCCTGATGTAAGAAAACAGTTTGGTTAGTAAAGCTATGATAAATTATTTTCTGTATCTTTTCTCAGTAATTGCTCTTTCAGAGCCGATAAATTAATGTGTTTGTTTAAGCAGATTCCATAAGCCTACCCATCATTCTGGAAATGTATCATCCAGCAGGCAGGGCAAGTTATAGCATTATTAATTTTCATGACAGCGTATAAGCTTCAATAGAAAGATAAAAGCAATGAAAGTTTGTGCGTCTGGCTATATCACTATTGGGTTTCAAACTCATCCAGTCATATTGTATCTGATTATGGAAAGGCTATATATGTAGATATCCTAGGTTGGAATCAGAGGATTAACTTTTAACAATATTTTTTTTAACAAATATCTTTTAGTAAAAGGGTTTTGTATAAGAAAACAGAAATAGATGCAAACAGTTGACACAAGATAAGCCTATAAGTAGAATAGGACTAAATTTGTGACACGTAGGCGATATCCAACTTGATATAGAAACATGATATGGAGATCACTTATAAAGTAGCGGTAGCAAAAATGACCAGTTACAGAAGTTCGGAGTATCTTAACAAGAAAACATGGATGCATAGACAGGTCTAATCTGCTACAGTTTTCTCTCTTAAAGAATATTGGACTGATTCCTTAGATTCTATCACTGTTCTAGTGTATATTAGCTGGGATTGTAAAATGGATGACTTATCTTTTGGATAGGTTACCTATATAAGGTTGGTTGAAGTATAACAACTGGAACTCCCAATGATCAGTGGATACCGGCATTAGATGGAATATACTGCTCCAGCCGCCGTGTGTTTTCAGTGATGGCAAGAGGCTGCAGAGTGGGATGGGACCTCCATCAAATATAACGAAAAAAGCGAGAAAAAGTGGTTTTTGGTAAGTGAAATTATGTTAAAGGATTACTAGAGGCATCTAAAGGGTTAATGCGGTCAGATCTCCATTGTGTTAAACAGCAGATACCTGACAAATATGGCGCCCGCTTAGTTCCTGAGCAGGAGCTATGTTTACATTTCTGACATTCGCTCAAATCCCAGAAGGTACATCTTTATTCCTGCTATTAAAGTGTGTCACAGAACGGAATAAAACTACTAGAAAGAAATAAAACGTAACTTTTAATATAGTATTATAAGGTGGACATACCACCAAAATGTGAGCTTCTAAGATGGTGTTAATGTACTCACAAATAGCTTGTGAGACCTTATCATCCTACACAAGGATATAGCATGAATTTAAGGGGTTAATATCTCAGAGTCCATAACCCCTACACAAGATAGTGTATCAATAAAGCCCTATTGTACCAGCCCAAGATACAAAGGGGTTTTTCCATCTCACTGTTTCAGCTTTTCCTGAAGTCTCTTCTTCTCGCTTCCTGTATTCCAACACCCTCCCCTCCCAGCTTGCTGAATGAGGTATCACAACACTTACATAGATCAGTTAATATGCATATGCTTATACACAATGGACTCAGTGTTTTCTGTAAGTTTACACAAAGAGATAACAGACTTGGCTTTATCAGCAAACTGCAATTAGCGGAGCTGATTGTCCTGCCTTACTGAGTAAGTGACATCACTTGTCATATTTCCCAGGTCCGTGGTTATAGCAATGCTGTGTAAACAATGGGAGAAATAAGTACACATACCAGGCAAACAAAGCAGCATTTCTAAAGCAATATATTTAGGAAAAGTCTTCAATTTACATAAGCTACCAGTATAGATAGGATCTTTGAGATGGGACAACCCCTTTAAATCCACAGAAGTTACTAAACACAAATATAGACCATATATAGCATATACACACTGTGTTCTGGGCTAGCTAGCTCCATTCTAATAACACTTCAGCCTAACCTTGATGAAAAGTCCTGAATCTAGTAGGCTGAAAAGAGCTCCGATCTACAGCTCATAGGTGTATATGGGGATAGCTGTCCCTGGGATTTAGCAGTGCTGGTTAGCTCAAACACATAATGTGTGTAAGGCTAACTGTTCCTGAAATCTAGCAGCGGTTCAGCCAAAGCTAATTGTAAATCTCAGAGCATGATAGAAATGAAAGATACTGAGTCTAGGAGGCTAAAACAGCTTTAATACCTAGCTCATTAGCTCAACACATTAACACGTTTCCTCTCTCCTATTATCGGGTAGATTCATCAGGAGCCATATAAGAATGAGGCTAGGAGCAAGGCTAAGTATATACCTAACACCATATATACTAATGAGCTGTAGACTGGAGCTCTTTTCAGCCTACTAGATTCAGGACTTTTCATCAAGGTTAGGCTAAAGTGTGATTATAAGTGGGTCCAGCTAGCCCGGCATACAGTGTCCGTGCTATACTCGGTCTATATTTGTGTTTAGTACGTTCTGTGGACTTAATATCTACCTTAAGAGAATTTAGAACACCATGTATATCCAACAAGTTAGGGGTTATGGGTCACACAGTCCCTTTGATATTATATATGTATCTTGGGCCTTATTGATAGACTATCCTGTGTAGAGGTTGTGGTCTCTGACATATTAACCCCTTACAGTCATGCTATATCCTTGTGCAGGATGATAAGGTCTTAGTGATTAGCTCCACAAGCTATTTGTAGGTACATTAATACCATCTTAGATGCTTAGATTGTACCCCCAAACCAATCCACCCACTCCACGCCCATCCCCACCCCTTCCCTCACTCCAACCCACCCCACCATACCAACCACTCTCTTTGCTTTGGCAATGCGAAATATATATTCGGACGTGCCAATAAAGCTTTTTTGATTTGATTTGATTTGCTCACTTTTCGGTGGAATGTCCACCTTTTAATACTATATTAGAAGTTAAGTTTTATTTTGTTTCTAGTAGGTTTATTCTGTCCTGACATTCTCTGTTGTACTATGGCGGATGTCAGGGTTGATGCTTTGATGGACTTTTAATTGTTTACCATGTTTTGCCATTAATTGCCTATTTTGGCACGAATCATAGCTTTCGAGACAGTCACGTCACATATGATCCTATTTTTTTTGTGTTGTATATGATGTATATGTGCCAGGTCTTTATTTTATAGTATATACATTGTCCTGAAAGCTTTTTTTTTTTTCAGAACAACTTTATATCCTTCATTATTGGCATGAAAGGCAATTAAATGATATGTCTTGACCAGCGAAAGCACAGCAATTACATAACATCATTGGCTGGTTGTTCACAATGTAACTTTCCATCTTGTCATTTGGAGGAATAGGATGTGTTACGTCAAGTATAGAATAGCCTATTGACTTTAATTGTTGGCTGCTCCATGTCTGCATCAGTGGCACTCTAGCGTCATTACTAAATGGAACCTTTCACACTATAATTGTGGCTTAGAACAAGGCATATTTTCTGTCTAGGTGAAATTACACCAGGACCTCGGCCTCACAATGCTAAAATCAAAGTTAGTAGTTAAGTTGGCAGGCTCTGGAGATTACACAATCTTCCAATCACATTGACAAGACTTTGCAGTTAAGACACTTCCATTCTTTTATCCACTGCCGCCCGCACTCCACTACCTTTAATGTAACGCATCTAAGAAAATACACACTTCTGCCAAGAAAATTGCTATTCTGTGAACTCTCTGCTTGTTTAAAGTATAAAGTTAGCTTTTAATATTGTGATCACTTTTCCTTGCTCTCCTTTGGAGGATTAAGTGAAGAAGGATACATTTTGTGCTTCTATCATCACAATCGCACGTCTAAAATTATGTGTTCGTCATTCCAATTTGATATAATCAGGACCGTCGTGACAGGATAATCTGTTGCTGTTGTTATGACAACCAGGATGATGTTCGTCATGTTCCCCTAAACCCCGACAAGCATGTCGCTATACTTCACTTATCTATAAGTAACATCTACAATGTATCACTGCCTGCAAATGAGAAAAAACACAAGTGAAGAAATTAGAAAGTACCCGTCGCTTCAGAATACGCTGCCCTGTGTGTACAGTACAAAAGGGATAACACTACGACTGCCCATTATAGGACTTAGGTTGAATTTTTGAGGCTTTTTCCCTCTGCAGTCTCTATCTCTAAAGCTGGCAAGAAAAAGATGACATTTTATACTGCACATAATAAATGATCATAAAAAAAAATCTTAATATGAAATAGGTTTTAAGTTATTTATTAACCACTTCCGGACCGCCCATAGACTATATACGTCCAGGAAGTGTTTGCCTTGTTCTGACAGGACGTGCTGGTACGTCCTGTCAGAACACAGCTATTGCACGAGATCATGCAATTGCTGAAACTGGGAGCCGGCTTAAAAAAAAAAAAAAAAAAAAAAAAAAATGAAATAAAATAAAATAATTTTAAGGGGCCACACGGTGGCTCAGTGGTTAGCACTGCAGCCTTGCAGCGCTGGAGTCCTGGTGTTCAAATCCCGCCAAGGGCAAAAAACCATCTGCAAGGAGTTTGTATGTTCTCCCCGTGTTTGCATGGATTTCCATCCCATATTCCAAAAAGACATACTGATAGGGAAAAAAATGTACATTGTGAGCTCTGTGTGGGGCTCACAATTTACATTTAAAAATAAATAAATAAAAAAAAAAAAAAATAATAATTTTAAAAAATAAGTAAAATAATACGCCAATAAAATGTAGTTATTAAAGGTTATAGTCCCACCCCCGACAACACCATACAAAATAAAAATTACCCTAATGGAGAGGAAAAACTATTTTCTAAAGTTTTTCAGTAGCAATTTGTGTTTATTAAATAAAAATAAAAAAAATGTAAAGTGAAAACCAGACACAATTTTCCTCCTATTTTGTTTATATTTTCCCGGATATATAAAAAAAAATAATAAAATTAAAGCACATTCGAAAATAAAAAAAACAAAACATAAAAATAAGCCCTATGTGTCCCTGAAAAAAAGACGCAAAAATTAGTTGAATGAGATGTATGAGAAAAACGTTGCAGCCCTCAAAACCGCACATACAAAATAAACCTAAAATGTGTCTGGTCCTGGACCACAAATTGGCCCGGTGCTGAAGTGGTTAAAATATTTTTAAAAAAATATAATATTGTTTTGTTTGTGTCACTCCCTTTATATATGTGGTAGTTGAATATTTAAGATAAGATAAGATAATCCTTTAATAGTCCCACCATGGGGAAATTCAGTGTGTTACAGCAACATGGATAATACAGTAATAAATTACAAGAAAGAACACATACAAGCTCAGAATAGCAGATAGAAAAGATACTAGGAGTCATAGCAACTAAAAAGAAGAGGAAGACTTCAGGATCATTTAGTTCTCTGTGCGGAGTGATCATCGCTTAGCCTGATGTAGATTATACAGCCTGACCGTGGTTGGGAGGAAGGATCTCTGATAGCGCTCCTTCTCATACTTAGGGTGAAGCAGTCGGTCACTGACAGTACTGCCCAGTGCCGTCACAGTCTCATACATGGGATGGTAGTTGTTCTCCACCATGGAGCTCACCACGGACAGTATCCTTCTGTCACCCACCACCTGTACTTTGGCAATGTATTTGGAACGGTCGTCTGTATGAATGATCAAGAAAAATTATCAAAGTCTAAAATGTAATATTTATATTATAATAATGAATATTAATTGTCATTTTTCTTTTAGTGGACTGAAATTAGTCTCTCTGATTATATTAAAGGTCCCTTTTTCTTCCCACTATGGTACTGTCACTGCCATATCCGTGCCAGTCTCTACCCACTGAAAATTCCCTCTCTCTGTTTCGGATGGGTCAGAGATGTGACCAGGGATTGACTGATCAGTCATTCCCTGTCTGTGGAGAGGTACCAGAACCTAGAAACCAGGCACCCAGGCAGTGTTAAAAACAGAGTGGCACAGGGATTGTCAAGTATCACTTTTTTATATTTGGATCCCTATTCTGAGGACTTCTAAATGTAATTTAATTTGCAGCACAAGCCAGTAAAACATTACGCCTGCTAATTGGTAATAAATAAATTCATGATATACATCCCACCTCCTACCCTGCAAATCATCAAAAACAGCACGAATGATATAGAGGAGCATCGAGCAGTGATCATATGAATCTAGCCCAGGGTTGAGCGCCACTTTTTGGTGAGAAACTAGTTTTCAAGAAACCTCAATGACATGATCTGGGAATAAAGCCAAACCAGAATATCTCTTCTCAAAAGTAAGAACAAGAGCCTTCTACAGATAGTTGTTTGGGATCATTGCCTTTCCTAACCTCTATGGACTCTCACCTAACCAAACAGAATCTTGCTTCGCACTTGGGTTATTGTCCTTCCATAGTGTGAAGACTAGGTGAGAGGTTATGGGGGCCATAAAGGTGTTAACCCTGAAGGAGCTGTCTGTAGATGGTCCTATCTTCCTTTTACAAGAGATAGTCTGGGTTGGCTTTATTCCCAGATCATGTCATCTCGAAAATCATGATTCAGACCTCATGGTGTTTTTTTTTTATCGGTTGCAAGACCTATAGGAGAAAAAGTTGAATAAACATGATCACTTTTTGAGACTCCAAAAATTGCAACCTACAACTAGCCTTAAACTTATCCAGAAGCGTTTTGTAGGTTATATTGGTTTCTAACACTTCAGACTCATTATATACTTTTATATTCAAGTAGTACTAATCTCAGGCAATGCAAATACATCACTTCTTGACAAATCAGCCCCATACAAAGACACAGCTTGATAAGATATTTAGCTGATATGAGATAATATCAAGCTTTGACGAACATGGCCAAATGTCCTACAGGGAAAATGTGCATTAAATGATAGTTTCCAACTTGCTTGTAAATTGCCAACCAAACGCCAAAAAAATTCAGATAATCTTCATGAGTAATCTATTGCACACCCTACAATGTAAATGTATCAGAATATTATAGATTATATTATATATAGAGTGAACTGCTTTAATGTGTATACTTTTGTACTGAACATTCAGCTACATAATTTACATTAATGGCCGTTTCCTTTTCTCATTTCTTGCTCTTTAGTCCATGGAAAGTTACTCAAATTATTCTGTATACTTAATTCATGTGATCAAGTCTGTAAAGGATCTACCTATTCCAGGAAGTAAGGACCTCAATAGCAGAGGCGGACCACTAAAACAACAGCTACACATGGGGCCCAGGGGACCCCATTGACTGTAATAGGGTACATCAGATGTCTGTCGTTTTGATACTGAAAGTGGCGGATAAAAAAAGTCCTCCATGAAATGGAGTCTCCAACACGTGCCCCTTACTTCACTGGCTATACATACTAGATTTATTTTTGCCAACCCCACTGATTTCAGTTGAACTATCTACTGTGTATGGCTTGTCCCCGAAACCAGGTGGAAAAAAATAAGAATTGGGCAGTTGGATTTCAGCTTGCCCCATCATTTTGTTGTCACCTAGGCAGAGATGGCTACCAGCTGCTTGATCCCCTTTCATGATACACGTGTGCTTGGCTGAGGGAACTTTTGGCTCAATGCCTGTTTAGCCAACAACTGTCTCTCCCAAATGTCCCATACATGTCTACTCTTGGCTCAACCAAGTGTGTATTTCTATATGGAAGTTGGATGTGATAGAAGCTGTCTACTGGTCTACCATCTCTTCATTCAGAATATATGAACACTAGATTGAACCAAGTATGCATGCCTATGGGGAAGTTGGGAGAAATATTTGTCAACCAAGCAATTGACTAATATCATTCTGAAATGTATTGCAAATTTTTATGGAAAGATTGGCCTTGTTGCCCATAGTAATCAATCACTCAAGGAGCATACATGCATTTAACCCATATTGGACTCTACAAGCAGCATTGAAAACAATAAATGTAGCAATACAGTTGCAAGCAAAGTCTTCAATAGTGCTTGTATATAACCTCATAGTGAGCAACTAAGGACACAAAGAGAGATGGGACATGGGGGGGGGGGGGCAATGAATTCTGGGAATAAGCGTCCAAGGGTCTCAAAGAATATCATGATTAACAAGAAGGTTCCCAGAGGTGCGCACAGGTAGGATCTTTAGAGCAAGCATACCATGGTGTCCACATATAGAGCTAAACTTCTGGTGGGTGCGAAGTTTCACATGGGAAATTTCCTCCATATGGGCTACTTAAGAGAGAGAGACTTTAAGTAGGAATCCACTACATCTTTGAATATGAGACTACCATCATTTTATAGACAATCCTCTTGGCTAGCTATCTCATATACATAAATTTGACTTGTAAGTATTTTGCATATGATTAGTTATGCAGATTCTTGTCATGTAACTGCTAAGTGAAGAAGCCATGACTTTAATATTGTCATAAGAAGTGTCATCTTGAGTTTGCAAAAACGTATGAAAAGAAGATGGTACAAGATTACTCAAAAGTCAATAAATTGGGCTTTGGGGTCTAGAAAAAACAGGGGAAAAGGGGACTAATGGATTGAGAAATTAAAGGAACTGTCATGTTTCATGGAAGAAGCCTGGTGATGTGGGGTTGGATACTAGACCAGGATCGATGGTGGTCTCAATTCTGTGCTATATGTGAGAATCCTAAGACAAATTACTTCATACACTTGAGTGCTATGACGGACAACAGGACAACAACCTGAAGCATATGTTGAGATTAGCAAAGGAATGGCTCAATGACAATGAGATAGAGGTGCTGGATTGTCCCCAGACCTCAACTCAGTCGAGCACTTGTGGGTAAAGATGAAGAAAAAGCTGTATTAGTACCCAAGTAAGTCAACCACTATGATCGAGGACATGCCCAAAGTAATTAAAATAAATAGTTGCAAGTAAAATGTATGTATGAGATAGCCGAGGTGATTGTCTATACAATGATGGTAGTCTCATGTTCGAAGCTGTTGTGGATGGTGAGATATGGAGCCTGAAAGTCAAAAGTTCCAGACGTTGTTACCCTTTTTGCTTGTCCGCGTACGTCTGCAAAATAGAAATTTAATTTGCTAGCATTCGATTTACAAATTTAGATCAGAAAACAAAAAAAAAAATCCTATAATTTTTCATGAACAAGCTTACATTTCTGCACTATCAAAGTAATATGATATACCATGGTCTAGCCGAGATACAGAACGTGCAGATTTTTATCAAAAGACTGCCTTCCTCATTACTTCAGATCCTTCTACTTGAAACATAGCAATTAACTAGCGTTAATGCTGAATAAACATAATACATTTTCAACAGACTCTGTTTTCTTCATTTTCTGTGTTATCAGCCATTTCCCTAGAAACAGACAAGGGAGTAGAATTTATCAAATTTAGTGTGCAAGGAAATGGAGAAGATTTCCACTGCAACTTGTGGGAAATAGACGTGATGGATGGATAAAGTCAACTCATTCACTTTACTTTTAATTATTGAATTCAGCGCACTGTCGGCTTTCCCGATCTTTGCCCCGGGTAAAGAGCTTTCGGTCCTGGTACTGTAGCTCTTTACAGTCAGAAGGGTGTTCCTGACAATCAGTCAGGAACGTCCTACTCCACAGCAGCGCCTATCGTGCTGTACAGTGTGAGCGGGGAGGAACGCCCCCTCACTCTGCTCACAGTGCTCATCCATAGACAAGTATTATTAGGAGGAAAGGAGGCGTTCCTCCCCGCTCACACTGTACAGCGCGATAGGTGCTGCTGTGGAGAAGGATGTACCTGACTGACTGTCAAGAACGCCCTTCTGACTGTAAAGAGCTACGATACCGGGACCGATAGTGCTTTACCCATGGCACAGATCGGGAAAGCCAACAGTGCACTGAATTCAGCGGACTGTCGGCTTTCCAGCAGTATATATGCCCCAAACCATGAAAGGTCCTCTTTAAGATAAAAGTCTTCATAAGAACTAGATATTTAAAGGGCTCCTATCATTAAAAACTTTTTTTTTCTAATACTTCGGAATAGCCTTATGAAAGCCTATTCTTCTCCTACCTTTAGATGTCTTCCTCGCCCCACCATGAGTTTAAAAATCCGTTTTTCGTTGGTATGCAAATTAGTAGAGATGAGCCAGTAGTACTCGATCGAGTAGGTATTCGATTGAATACAACAGTATTCGAAATACTCGTATTCGATCGAGTACCACTCGCTGTTCGAATGTAAAAGTTCGATGCTATACAGTCGGCCAATCAATGCTGGTTCTTCTCCTACCTTTAGAAGTCTTCTCCGTGCAGCTTCCCCGCGGCGTCTTCCGGCTCTGAATTCACTCTGCCAGGCATCGGGCCTGGGCAGAGCCGACTGCGCATGTCCGCTTGTAGTGCGGGCATGCGCAGTCGGCTCTGCCCAGGCCCGATGCCTGGCAGAGTAAATGAAGAGTCGGAAGATGCTGTGGGGACGCTGCAAGGAGAAGACTGAACGGAGGATCCAGCCCGACCCTCACTCGTGGACTTGGTAAGTATATCTTGATCCAACGTTGCCTACCCCTGAAATGAGCATTTTCCCCCCATAGACTATAATAGGGTTCAATATTCGATTCGAGTAGTCGGATATTGAGGGGCTACTCAAAACGAATATCAAACCTTGAACATTTTACTGTTCGCTCATCTCTACAATTTAGTTCTCTTGCAGCACTCAGGGCGGGCCACAGCGCTCAAACAGCACTTGGAGCGCCCCCAATGCTGCAAGAGAACACTCGCCAGTGCCGCCTCCATTTTCATCAGCAAAGGCCTCTTCATCTTCTTCTTCCAGTGCTAGGGGTCACATTTGTGCACCTGCGCAGTCAGCTCTGCCATGGGCCACAAGGCAGAACCGAGTGCACATGCCAGCAGCCATTTTTTTGAGCATGCGCAGTATGCTCCTGCACATTTTTCACTCTTTTCAGACAAAACCTGGGTGGAAACCGATGGAAACCTGAACGAAAGTGTGAACCTAGCTTATTTTGTCATCTCAGGTATTTACCAAATTTTAAGACCTTCTAAGAACCAGATTTTTTTTTATTACCTAAAACCACAGAATTCAAAGAGAGTGGACTTGGTTTTTCTCATGGCTATAGGTCTTGACTATTTTGGGCTCGTTCACACGGGGCAAAAGGGGCAGATTATGGCTCTGAATTCACTTCATAGTCCGCCCCCTCACAATGGAGGTCTATGTAGACCGCCAGCTTACTTTTTTCCATGAGCGGCAACAAAGAAGCGAGCTGCCCTTTCTTCAGGCGGATTCCACAGCTGATTCAGCCCCAGCGTCCACCTCGCGGCAGTACCCTCTAGACTAGCCCCATTCATTTGAAAGAAGTTTTTTTGAGCTTTGGAGGTGACCTTCAAGCTGATGGACCCTTCAAAATGTCTCGTTTGCACCAAATATTACAATTAACTGCACATTGTCAAAGAGACGCCTAAATGAAAAGAATAATCAGAGTAGTTAACATTGAAGACCTGGAAAAATTTAGAGAGAACCGAACATACAAAAAGGTCAAGTGACATTAAATTCATAAATCTCCATTTCCTTTCCTAATTCCTTCATTTCTGTTCCATTGAAAGAAAGGTGACTGCCCGGAATATTAACACGGCAGACATATGACACGTGTGTGATATTAGAATTTTTATGTTAGAATATTTTTCTGTATAGCTGTGTAAATGCCGTAATTATCCCGATATAGAACATGTCCTATAATGTGACATTTCCATCACCCTAAATGGTTGTAAGCTACTAGAAAATTCTTTCTGAAGAATTGTAAGAAAATTGTACCATTTAGGTAATCATTTTAATACTTTAGTATTAACTTTCCCATTGCAAGATAGAGTATGAAAATCCATAGGCGCTCCATATGTTACCTCTGTAAGATAATGTACTATGGGGCACTGATTTTTTTTGGGAAATAGCTACATAACATGGTATCCAATGGTGCGTATATACTTAATTCCTATGTATGAATTTATAGGTAACGGTACAATACGCCATAGGATGCCATATTCCGTATATATTCCTACAGATGACCTGTGATTCACTAAATAGAAACATAGGTCTAAAAATAATAATAAAACCTAACTTTTATTAAATTAGCCAATAAAATACGAATACATTATGATGATGTCATCTATCTGACCCCCGATGAAGCTTTGACACCAGGGAAATGCATAACATAGGATCTTCACAGTTCGGGGCAGCAGCTTCCAGCATTATGAGGGCGAGGCCACACATTGCATTAACGCAGCTTTTCTTGTTGCAGATTTTTTGAGCCAAAGCCAAGAATGGCTACAAGACGAGTGGGATATATATATATATATATATACTTCTCTCTTCTGCTCAATCCACACTTGGGTTTGGCTCCAAAAAACCACAACAAAATCTGCAGCAAAAAAAGCTATCTTTCTGCAACGTGGGGCCTTAGCCTAAATGTGTTTTTCACATTTTTCATTTACATTTTTTAATGTTTTTTTTATAGCAGTGTGCTACTACACAAAACTGTTATATAGTTTGTTACAGTAATTTATATGTAGGTGACACTTATAGTTGTATCACCAAGGGCAGAGTTGGATCGGTGACATGAGCGTGTTAGTGGTATATTTTTTACACATAGTGCCTCCCATAAGGTCATAATGGACCTTTTGGGGCATTTTAACATTCCTTTATTTTGCTGGTTTCTCCTGTAACTGGGGGTGATATAATAGATCTAGTTACAGGAGCAAAGCAACATCCTGTCACTTACTGCATAGCAGATCATGTAGGTTCTGACTTCTATGGAGTCACAATATGGGGAAGATGCTTGAAATTATCCCATTTCAGCATCAGCTTAACCCTACAAGGTCATATATAAACACCCCTACAGGATTAAGAATGGACTCTCTAGATGTATGATTGACTAGCAACTATTTAGCATAGGATTAGTTCCGCAGATTCTTGTCATGTAACTGCATTGTTAATGTTTTGCTCTTAAAAATCTATATTTGATTTTTTTATTTTGTTAGTATGTTGTAAATCCAGCTAGATACATGACACTATATTATCATCATACGTGTTGATTATTTTTGTTTTCTTTCTTCTTTCTTTGCTTTTTTCCACTCCATGCCTTCTAACATTGCAAGCCGTACACAGAATGATTGTCAATCAAGCAGAACGTGGAAGATACAGTTTCTTTGTCAACATGTTTCCTGATCTTTCTCTCTTCACATTTCAAACATGCTTCTCTTTGACAGAACTCGGCTCTTCAGAAATTCAAGAGTCACTCTCTACCATAATGTTTCTTGGAGCTGTTTACAGATCCTAACCAAACAATGTGCCCAGTGGCTTATCCGCGCATTGTGTATGCACAGCCTATGCTCAGCCAGCTCTCTGCACAATCTCGTATCTATTAATAAGAAATTAATTCTCCTTACCTGAGTAGATACATCTATTCCACCTCTCCTATGTCCCTACACACAGAGATCCTGTTATGTCATCATTTATCAATATACTGTATAGTTCAGCATGGGCATTAGAAACGCAGGAGCACAGCTTATAGTCATAATTATAGTTGTGTTATTTTAGTACTTATGCTATATGTTGTACTTTTGGACACCTCCGGTCAAGGACTTTGCTCTATCAGTCCTATTTAAGGTCACAGCCTGGTTGCAGGTCAATGAGACGGCGCATCGCAGGATCTACAGTTATAACAAAGTTGTTAGCCATCCTTACCTCCATTGCAGAGTGTAGACTGGTTGGTGCTAGAGA